>NC_091237.1:19199415-19219415 GCF_040958095.1 Procambarus clarkii | reverse complement strand
GTTCATAGCCGTAACTGAGGTACGACTCTGGCTTCTGCTTCATGGCGGGTAGATTAATGGATGGTGCTCTACGGTGCTCTGCAGGGCTCTACGGGGCTCTACGGTGCTCTACGAGGCTCTACGGGGCTCTTCGGGGGATCTACGGGGCTCTTCGGGGGATCTACGGTGCTCTAGAGGGCTCTACGGGGCTCTACGAGGCTCTACGGGGCTCAAAGTTATTAAGTACACTGTACTGTACGCTGTCTATACTGTACACTGCTTACACTGAACACTCCTAATACAGTGGGTGGCAAATAAATAATGCTGTTTACATGGTACACTGCTTATATATATATATATATATATATATATATATATATATATATATATATATATATATATATATATATATATATATATATATGTCAATGCCAATGCAGCTTTAATGACACATCTTTTTCTGGGCTTGTCTGACGAAGCAGTTAAGGAAAAGTGTAATAATAAATGTCGCTTTCTGAAGCGCCTGAAGTCCAGTTTTTCCACACCTGGCTGGATTACTTCCATAACAAGCAAACAAGCAAAGAGTCCTTAACTACTTCGTGAATGGAAGTTATCACAACCTGAAATGACTAATTATTAAAATAAAAATAAAATAACATTACTAGGTGTTCTATTAAATACGGGAATCATTTTGGAAATTGTTATTCTAGATCTAGAGGTATAATATTCAAGGCGTAAATGATGTTTCGAAAGTTATTATTAATGATTATTAGGAAAATGCCTGAATTATTGTCAGCTCACTGATGTGTGACACCTTTTGTGTCACACACAAAAGGGCTAAGAGAAGCCGTCTGTGCACCGCCCCTGTGGCCAGTTGCAAAATGACAATCTGTCAGCGTCTTTTATAGAGTCTGTCGTGGTCACTCAACCGGACCAAGAACCCCAAACCCAGCGCCCCGTAACCTAATCTGCCAGCAGTCGTGGCCAGTAGACGGGGCTCTCTGGGCCATGGACAGTACCGGGAAAATATACGAAAGTTACTACCTGAAGAGTAGACAGTGTCGTGAGACAGGCATATTCCTATTTGGAATAGTTTGTAGACAGTACAGCTGGTCTGAATTATTACTGTCTAAACTGTGGAGTGTATAGCAAGACTGGAATGCTATTTAAACAGTAAACAGTGACCGCATGACTGGTTGTGGATATTGATATAGGGGAGGTTGGCAAACCCCAAATCTTTTGATCTAGAAAGTGGCAATCAGCCATCTGGGTCACCGAGTTATTAACAGTGATGAGGCGAAGCCTGTTGGGCATTGTTTTGATTGTAAACAGTTACTTTCTGAGTTTGTTTGGTCGAGTATATAATGCCAAAAGTGACAGAGTGGAATATAAGAAGCAGTGACGGTAATAACGAAACGTTTTGGCCAATAGCGATCACAGCGGAAGTTCATAGACAGTAACGACGAGGCTAAGGGTCGTTTGGAGGTCGTGGAGAGTGAAACTGGCAATTAAGAAGCTAGCAGTGTCGTTGGCATTTAGATATCTTGGATAATGACGGCAAACCTTATAGAGAAACTTACAAGTCGTGAAAAAATAATGACAAATCAAGAATATTGCAGACGGTGATGGACGACTCTGGAAAGTGATGGACAGTGACGAACGTGTCTGGAAAGTGATGGACAGTGACAAACGAGTCTGGAAAGTGATGGACAGTGACAAACGTGTCTGGAAAGTGATGGACAGTGACGAACGAGTCTGGAAAGTGATGGACAGTGATGAACGTGTCTGGAAAGTGATGGACAGTGACAAACGTATCTGGAAAGTGATGGACAGTGACAAACGTGTCTGGAAAGTGATGGACAGTGACGAACGAGTCTGGACAGTCATGGACAGTGACGAACGAGTCTGGACAGTCATGGACAGTGACGAACGAGTCTGGACAGTGATGGACAGTGACGAACGAGTCTGGACAGTCATGGACAGTGACGAACGAGTCTGGACAGTGATGGACAGTGACTATGTGACGTGGACGACATGACCAGGGGTCGTTGGACCATTAGGAGACCATAAGCTGAGAGAGTGACAGAGAACAACCAGAACACTGTCCAAACAGAGACACTGTTAGACGGGGACTTCAACATTTAGACGCCGTGACGAACAGTATTTGGGCCACCGTCTATAGGTAGCTCTACCGTCTGTAAGGGACTCTAATACCGTCTATTGGTAGCCCCTAATAGACACAATAGGCAATAGACAATGTGGCAAGTGTGAGGACAGGTTGCAGTGTGTGTGTACCCACCTATTTGTGCTTGCGGGGGGTTGAGCTCTGGCTCTTTGGTCCCGCCTCTCAACTGTCAATCAACTGGTGCACAGATTCCTGAGCCTACTGGGCTCTATCACATCTACACTTGAAACTGTGTATGGAGTCAGCCTCCACCACATCACTGCCTAATGCATTCCATTTGTCTATTACTCTGACACTAAAAAAGTTCTGTCTAATATCTCTGTGGCTCATTTGGGCACTCAATTTCCACCTGTGTCCCCTTGTGCGTGTGCCCCTTGAGTTAAAAACATGTCCTTATCTACCCTATCAATTCCCTTGAGAGTCTTGTATGTGGTGATCATGTCCCCCTAATTCTTCTGTCTTCCAGAGACGTGAGGTTTAATTCCCGTAGTCTCTCCTCGTAGCTCATACCCCTCACTTCGGGTACTAGTCTGGTGGCAAACCTTTGAACCTTCTCCAGTTTAGTCTTATCCTTGACTAGATATGGACTCCATGTGTGTATGTATGTATGTGTGTGTGTGTGTGTGTGTGTGTGTGTGTGTGTGTGTGTGTGTGTGTGTTGGGAAGGTATGCAACGTCTCCAAAACTAGTTTTCAGATAGTAATCTCTCGTTCTTGGCTCCAACATCACGTTCCATCCCGCCTCTCTAACCCATCACTTGCTTCTGAATCAAAGTTACACTTTAGTTTCAATTATCCAGCCTGCCACTCACCCTGGGGGCTTTAGGAGACTCGAACCCTGGACCCCAATGTGTGTATGGCCGAAGTTCTTTTAATTCTCAAGCGTTTGCGTGCGTTATTGCGTCTTGTATCCTCCAATTCCGTTAATAGACATTTGAGATTGGATGAGGGAGAGTGTACGAATGCATTATTGTGTGTTTTGTACCCGAGCGTTTAATGTGACATGTGAATGTTTATTTTATTAGTCAGGAAATGGGTGAATAGAGCTTGAGAAAGTGGGTGAAGGTCACCCACACCTTAGGTGCATGGGGGAGTTGTGTAAAACCCTGGTTTGTGTCTCGGAGAGGCTGCAGGATCCAGTAAGTACAGTAGAACTTCTGGTTCCAACTCTTTTTACCATGTCGTAGCTCAGTCGATTAAGGCAGCGTCTGGGATGATCTCGGACGTAGGTTCGAATCCTCGTCACGGCCCTTGTGGATTTGTTCGGTGAAGGTCTGTCGTCTGGATGTGACTTCATGAGTACATCTTTGTGTACATAAGATATCAGTAGCGTTCCAGCATCCTTCAAGGAGCAGGAACCAGTTGGGCCACAATAATCAAAGGTGGCATTAGTTTTAATCTTAGAATCAACGTTAGTTCAACGTTAATTTGGCGTTGTTACTGGGTGTTGCGCCCACTAGGAAGTCATTTGTCGATTTTAAAACGGATACACGATGCTGCCTTCGTTTTTAAATCAACAACATCAATTTTTAATTAATTATAGAGGGATAAATGTGACATATGTCGCTGTACTGACATTGATGATGACAATATCTGATCATTAATGACAATTGATGATCAGAGCAATTACTGAACCCTGACCAGAATCTCAGTAATCATTAAAATGCACCTGAATTATTTTTCTTCCAATTCAAATGATGAAAATCAATGTGTTTTAACAATAATTTTGTGGATTTTTCGTGTATTGTAATGAAAATAAAACATGTAAACATAAAAACAGCTTCAAACCGATCTGAAACGTCGAAATATGCAAATAAAAACATGTTTACAGAGCCTTATAAAGAACTCTATATTAAAAACGGTATATAATATATCTAGATATTATGGATCTATGGACTTCATAGCCTCGAATCTCTTGTCCTAGATTTTTTTTCTCGATATTATAGGCCTAACAGAAACCTAGTTAGACATGGAAAATTCAGACCACTAGGCCAAGAAAACATTGTTGTATAGATAGGTATTAAAATAGGTAAATAGGTTGGAGAACTGATGCCTAAGTTGCTGGGGGAAAAGGAGAGTTGTGGGATATGATCACGACATACATGGTAACATTAGAATACTGGAAGCTGTAAATTGGCCCATTGGCCTATTATTAACGTCAATTAACATATAACAATTCACTGTTATATTTGATTTAACATAGGTTGAAATAATTTAGCGAACCTACGTTCATAATATTACTCAGTAATGTGTTCTAAAAAAAACAAAATCCCACCAAAATATATTTACACAGAGTATTTCTGAATCAAGACTTTAATCCAATTTCACGAGCTAATTTGTGTTGTTATATTTAAAAACCCCATAACATAGCACCCTAATATTATCACACACACACACACACACACACACACACACACACAGACACACACACACACACACACACACACACACACACACACACACACACACACACACACAGACACACACACACACACACACACACACACACACACACAGGTGGAGGCTGACTCCATACACAGTTTCAAATGTAGATATGACAGAATCCAGTAGGCTCAGGAATCTGTACACCAGTTGATAGACAGTTGAGAGGCTGGACCAAAGAGCCAAAACTCAACCCTCTTAAGCACATATAGATGAGTACAAATAGGTGAGTACACACACACACACACACACACACACACACTATTACCAACCACACGAAACACCACCACATCAACAAAAACACAATTAGCATACTCGTACCATAGACTGACCTCCAAGGTTACATATCGTTTCTCCTCACTGCTTCCCCATTTCCCAGAAGGGCCCCATTGTACCCAAATATCTCCTGCCACCTGGTGCGTGTCTGCCTAGCACCTTGACACAGTAGCTAGGCTCCAAGGTGCTCAGGGTGACCTGCTCTCTACCCTGTTTGGCGGGTGGCAGTAGACATAGTAAAGGTTGTAAATTGCATATATTATGCTGTCCAGTGGCTGTCCTTTGTGACTAGATGCTGGCTAAAGGTCGAGTGGTTAGTTACTAATATTTAATTAGTCATTAATTCCCCCCACTGGGAATGTTTATGTGGTTCAATATTTCTGTATCTATATATATATATATAATGTTATATATCTATATATATATAACATCTTACATAAAAGCCTCAAACATGTACTTGCTCACCTTTGATTGAAGTTTAGATTAGAACGCTAATTGAACACAATGGCAGTTCTGAACGCCTTCCCCCCCCCCCCTTCACCTTGGTACAGATGAAAATAGAATTGAAATTGAAATGAACCTGAACATTAGTACAGAGTCATGGTTGATCAGTTGAACAAAGGATTCTATTGCAAATCAAAAATTGGCAATTATAAGACAGGGGTATACTGTAAATTGAGAGCTTTGAGCTCACATATGTATAGAGATTGAGAGCTTTGAGCCCTCCCATGTATGGAGATTGAGAGCTTTGAGCTCACCTATGTATGGAGATTGAGAGCTTTGAGTTTACCTATGTATGGAGATTGAGAGCTTTGAGCTCACCTATGTATGGAGATTGAGAGCTTTGAGCTCACCTATGTATGGAGATTGAAAGCTTTGAGCTCACCTATGTATGGAGATTGAGAGCTTTGAGCTCTCCCATGTATGGAGATTGAGAGCTTTGAGCCCTCCCATGTATGGAAATTGAGAGCTTTGAACCCTCCCATGTATGGAAATTGAGAGCTTTGAACCCTCCCATGTATGGAGATTGAGAGCTTTGAGCTCACCTATGTATGGAGATTGAAAGCTTTGAGCTCACATATGTATGGAGATTGAGAGCTTTGAGCTCTCCCATGTATGGAGATTGAGAGCTTTGAGCTCACCTATGTATGGAGATTGAAAGCTTTGAGCTCACATATGTATGGAGATTGAGAGCTTTGAGCTCTCCCATGTATGGAGATTGAGAGCTTTGAGCCCTCCCATGTATGGAGATTGAGAGCTTTGAGCCCTCCCATGTATGGAAATTGAGAGCTTTGAGCCCTCCCATGTATGGAAATTGAGAGCTTTGAGCTCACCTATGTATGGAGATTGAGAGCTTTGAGCTCTCCCATGTATGGAGATTGAGAGCTTTGAGCTCTCCCATGTATGGAGATTGAGAGCTTTGAGCCCTCCCATGTATGGAGATTGAGAGCTTTGAGCTCACCTATGTATGGAAATTGAGAGCTTTGAGCCCTCCCATGTATGGAGATTGAGAGCTTTGAACCCTCCCATACATAACCCAGACGATATTGATAATTAATTCCTGGATCAGTAAACTTATATTAATTCAGAACTGGAACAATATATCAGTTCAGTAATCTTGAAGTTTTATCATGTATTTATTACAGTTTTCTCGCTTTCATTGTTTTATTGTATTGAACAGTTATCAAATACAGATAAGTTGATATAATTTTGAAAACAAACATGAAATTTGTGAACAAATCCACACGGGCCGTGACGAGGGGGTCGAATCTACGTCCAAGAGGATCCCAGACGCTGCCTTAATCGACTGAGCTACGACATCCTCTCTGACGTAGGTTGGAATCCTCGTCAAGGCCCTTGTGGATTTGTTCATTTGATGCATCACGCAATTATGATTTATGTGTGTAATGAAATTTGTGATTTTTATCAATAAAAACGATAATTAAAATTAATTGACTTACTGGCATTGAAATACTCTGACGGAGCCAGAAAAATCGATTTTCTTTTAGCTTGAAAATCATCTCAGCAGTTGAAAGGTCAATCCCAAGGTTACAACCTCTTGTACTGACCTCTTGTACTGACCTCTTGTACTGACCTCTTGCACTGACCTCTTGTAACAATGACTCACACGAATTACTCTGGATTACGAACGCTGGACCAAAAAAAAAAAATAAAGTTCACGATCCAAGAGATGAAACGAAAGCCGCTGTAACAATACACCAAGACCACACAATAACCTGATTGAACACTTTCAAGTGAAGAACAAAAAAGTGAACACCAACTATTAACTGTCAATCATAATATTTTTTCTGGGGTCATTGTGGTGAAAATTATGAATGTTGATCATTCTGACGTCCTGATAGCATAGCAGTTGTTGACATGTGTATGCTGCGGGTGTTATGTTTGTTCTTCGTAATGCTGAATGGTGCAGGGGAAAGGTATGATGGGGATATACAAGATGCTGAGGACAGAAGATGCTGAGGACAGAAGATGCTGAGGACAGAAGATGCTGAGGACAGAAGATGCTGAGGGCAGAAGATGCTGAGGGCAGAAGATGCTGAGGGCAGAAAATGCTGAGGGCAGAAAATGCTGAGGACAGAAGATGCTGAGGACAGAAGATGCTGAGGGCAGAAGATGCTGAGGGCAGAAGATGCTGAGGACAGAAGATGCTGAGGGCAGAAGATGCTGAGGGCAGAAGATGCTGAGGACAGAAGATGCTAAGGACAGAAGATGCTAAGGACAGAAGATGCTGAGGACAGAAGATGCTGAGGACAGAAGATGCTGAGGACAGAAGATGCTGAGGACAGAAAATGCTGAGGACAGAAGATGCTGAGGACAGAAGATGCTGAGGACAGAAGATGCTGAGGACAGAAGATGCTAAGGACAGAAGATGCTGAGGGCAGAAGATGCTGAGGACAGAAAATGCTGAGGACAGAAGATGCTGAGGACAGAAGATGCTGAGGGCAGAAGATGCTGAGGGCAGAAGATGCTGAGGACAGAAGATGCTGAGGGCAGAAGATGCTAAGGACAGAAGATGCTGAGGACAGAAGATGCTGAGGACAGAAGATGCTGAGGACAGAAGATGCTGAGGGCAGAAGATGCTGAGGGCAGAAGATGCTGAGGACAGAAAATGCTGAGGACAGAAGATGCTGAGGACAGAAAATGCTGAGGACAGAAGATGCTGAGGACAGAAGATGCTGAGGACAGAAGATGCTGAGGACAGAAGATGCTGAGGACAGAAGATGCTGAGGACAGAAGATGCTGAGGACAGAAGATGCTGAGGACAGAAGATGCTGAGGACAGAAGATGCTGAGG
This sequence comes from Procambarus clarkii, assembly GCF_040958095.1. NCBI lineage: Eukaryota > Metazoa > Arthropoda > Malacostraca > Decapoda > Cambaridae > Procambarus > Procambarus clarkii. The sequence goes on along the minus strand of NC_091237.1, from coordinate 19,211,219 downwards.
ACAGAAGATGCTGAGGACAGAAGATGCTGAGGACAGAAGATGCTGAGGACAGAAGATGCTGAGGACAGAAGATGCTAAGGACAGAAGATGCTGAGGACAGAAGATGCTGAGGACAGAAGATGCTGAGGACAGAAGATGCTGAGGACAGAAGATGCTGAGGACAGAAGATGCTAGGAATGTGGAAGATGGTAGGAATAGAGAAGATACAGGAGCATAGAAGATGCTGAAAATGTGTAAGAAATGCTATTGACCTGACTTGGCTATGAATGATGTTCTAATGACTGACCAAGCTGTGAATGATGTTTTAATGACCTATCCTAGCTTTGAATGGTGTTCTAATGACCTAACCTAGCTTTGAATGGTGTTCTAATGACCTATCCTAGCTTTGAATGATGTTCTAATCACCTAACCTGGCTTTGAATGATGTTCTAAGGACCTGATTCCCCAATATGCAGCCCACGACAGCTACCTGAATCCAGGGGTAACCGTTTAACTGCTAGATGAACACAACAACCAGTTGAAAGGAAACATGCCCAATCGCTTGTGTCCTGCCCAGGTTTTGAACCCGAGTCTCTCGATTGTGCACCTGGGACGTAGACCACAGTGCTACAGGACCTTAAAGATGCCACGAAATGCAGTTTATCTAAAACATTCAAAAGGCTAGCTTCAATTAAATTCCTGATTTGAGATTAGAACACAAAATTCAAGCACGAGTCGTTGGTAAGACAATCTGTAGTATCTTAAGACTAGCTAGATAACAGCATTCAGAAATATACCGATGGAGGAATACTACTGTAAACTCGTATGTGCCAATACTTTACTTTGTAGACTATTGATATGCAGTAGAAACATTAAAATTGGGTAAATAGTTCAAGGTTCTTGGTATTATATATATATATATATATATATATATATATATATATATATATATATATATATATATATATATATATATATATATATATATATATATATTCGTCATGTTATATATTTGTATATAGAATTCGTCCTCAAAGGGGAAATCAGTTTCAATATTCACTATTCGTATACACGACATTTTCATTATGCAATTAGGATTTGCAATTTGCATATTTTTGCCATATGATTTACATATTGTTAATTATTCGTGTGTGAGTTAGACCGACATGAGTCATATACTGGCATACAGCATACGCTGTATGCTGTATGCATACATTATACACTATGTCCTCCCCCGGCATCCAAAAGTCAAGGTGATATTTTCCCAAGAAAAGTGAACCAATCTACTCCTTCAGAGAAATGAATTGACATACTGTCTACCTTTCCACTGTATTTAATTCTATTTCACTGCATTTCAATTTTCTGCCACAGACGTGGCCATTTTATTTATACAATGCTAACCAGTATCTATACTTTATCTCCTGTCCTCCATGGACAGGGTTAGAGATCTGTTGGACAGTGTAGTGAGTTATTAAACACTCAACAATAGAAGTTGATTGTAGTATGTAGAGTGCGGACGTGTTAGTGATGATATCGGTTTTAATAAAAGACTGAATAACAGTCGTAATAACAGTCTGAACAGTCAACCACTCATCTGCTTTACTAAATCTACTTCAATGTATGTAGTATCAAATTATATTACTTGGAATTAGTAAATGACTGAAACAGTGATTAGTCTACTGTTAATGTCTTCATTGTGATGGCTTTATTTGGAATTAAGTTATTCTAAAGTCAAAACTTGCTTAAGTCCCATAACAGATATGTAATGATTCTAGGAACAGAAATGTAATTATTCCAGCAACCGATATATATAATGATTAAGGCAACACAACTAATTATTACACCAACAAGAATCTAGTGAATGTCAATTCACTTTCCCTGTGATTCTCAGGCACTTAACTGGGTCATTCTCAGGTATAAATATAGCTGTTACTCCATTTTATGAGCTGAAGACAGAACAGAACTACAAGTTGCTATTTGCCTGACTTAACTACACACAACAAATGATAAGCAACACCCCGAAAAGTGCACACACACACACACAGGAGATTACCTGTAGATATACCTGCCTTCATTAGCTGCTACAAGGCATATAAATATCAGCCTCCTATAATTTGGTTTGGAGTGTAGAGAAACCCAGCAATTTACCAATCGAGCGCTCCGTGGCGACCTAACTTACAGTCGACAGATTTTTACTTGTGGTTTGAATACATTCGTATATCAACTCTGGTTGCTGGAGTTCAACAGCAGAACGAATGAGTGGAAAATAGCAATGACTGAGCACCTGGAAAAAAGGCTCAGGCTACATGTATTTCTCGGCTGCTGTGGGGGTGGATAACAGTGAATGTCTTGTTGACAACAGTGAAGAAGGGTTTCATAGTGTAGTTATTGATGACCAAACTAACTGCAATGTTAGTTTGGATCTGATGTTATAAACAATTTTTTTTTCATTTCACTGTAGTTTTTCCACAAACCTGTGACCAGTCGTTTGTGATCGTCAGATATATATATATATATATATATATATATATATATATATATATATATTTATATATATATATATATATATATATATATATATATATATATATATATATATATATATATATATATATATATATATATATATATATATAACGAATGTGGGACCGAGTGCTTCCGCGTGCTTTAACACAATGTAAAAATTAGAGTACAAATCATATTTACATATTTTTTTAAGTTTTGTAAATTTAAGTGTGAGAAAAATACATGCTTTTAACCCATAAAAATACCTAGTAACGCCGAGGGTATTAACCCCTCCAAAAAAAATAGGTAGAATGCCCTCCAACGGCATCATTGATACATATTTGACTATTTAATTGGTTGCTCCGGACTCTAAACATTATTTTCTACAACATTCCTAGGTTAATGGTCTCCAGGGTAATCGCTGCAGAGGGATATATTTAGCCTTTATCCTCACGTGTCATGAGGAGCAAATTTGATTGTATCGATGTAAATGTATTTTTATTGGCTAATAACATAGCTGCCTACAGCAAAGGCTATTGTATTTTAAATCGGGGTATATGACCTGCTTTAATGTGGTTGTATGCAACTCTCTGAACCTTTTGTTAAGCCGAAACTTAAGATAAAACTTTGGCAAACTTAGGATATCGATATATCTGAAGTTGAAGCTTCTGAAGAAGGTGTTAATCTTGAGGTTATCTTGAGATGATTTCGGGGCTTAGCGTCCCCGCGCCCCGGTCCTCGACCAGGCCACCTTCAAGTTCAAGTTCAAGTATGTTTATTGAGACAAGAAATACATCTCAAAGGGATAGAGCAGCTTAGGCTATTTCTACCCCCCCCCCCCCTTTTGTTACAGACCCCCCTCCCCCGGGAAGCATCCCGTAGCAGCTGTCTAACTCCCAGGTACCTATTTACTGCTAAGTAACAGAGGGATCAGGGTGAAAGAAACATTTTTGCCCATTTGTCTCCGCCTCCACCGGGAATCGAACCCGGAACCTCAGGACTACGAATCCGAAGCGCTGTCCACTCAGCTGTCAGGTGTCCTTGTCTAGCGGCTATGGCGGACACGAAACACTAGGAAAGCTTATATTATGTTCTCCTTGATGGTATATTAAAAGTTATATATATATATATATATATATGCAAACAAGCCTGAATGGTCCCCCAGGACTTTGAGTTTTCAGTCATATATATATATATATATATATATATATATATATATATATATATATATATATATATATATATATATATATATATATATATGTTGGTATATTTTGCTAGCAATCTTTCTTGTAAACATATATTATTAAATATGACCGAAAAAGTAAGATTAATAATTCTAACACGAATTTTCTCAATATTTCTTATGTTTCTTTTCACTGTCGATGGTAATTGAAAAATCAATTCTCCAAAATTCATTTTTATTTCTAGTCTAGAAATAAAAATGAATAATAAATAAAAATAAAGACTAGAAATAAAAATGAATTTTGGAGAACTGATTTTTCAATTACCATCAACAGTGAAAAGAAACATAAGAAATATTGAGAAAATTCGTGTTAGAATTATTAATCTTACTTTTTCGGTCATATTTAAGAATATATGTCTACAGGAAAGACTGCTACCAAAATATACTAATATTATATATATATATATATATATATATATATATATATATATATATATATATATATATATATATATATATATATATATATACAAGGGAGATTATAGTGATTGCAGACACAAGAAAACTAATGAGAAAATGTGGGCATATTCATGGTTACTGTGAATGCAAATTCTGTTAGATACCATCTGAGGAGAGAGAAAAAAAATCCTCACGAATTTGCCTCTGAACAGCACCCACCAGCAAGCCACGAATGTTTTCTTAAATAGCTTACACATACACGTATTGTCCAGCGGTGTATGTGGCAGAAAATATATATATTGTAAAACATGTTTGGGGGGAGATTTGCGATTGGCTGAATTAAGAGGTCAAACGGAACCCATGTAAAACAAACTGCTATTGTTGGAAGGTGCTAACGAGGAGGGGTCAAGGTACTTCACCCATGACGACGGAAGCTGTTGTTCAATCTTAAGATGTTCATCCATATCCTTCCAGGGATATGAGATAGGAAATTATCCTCGATTTTCCTTCAATGAAAATTTTCTTGGTCTCCACATTTGAGAAACTCACTCTATCACTCCCCCTTATCCTGTAGATATTTTATATATATATATATATATATATATATATATATATATATATATATATATATATATATATATATATATATATATATATATATATATATATATAGGCACAACTCTCCTAAACACGAGAGTTAAGTATACAACTTTAGAACACTTTCCCACCAGGAGACTCGAACCCTAGCCAGCACAGAAGCCTTCCAGCAACTGGCATAACAGGTACGCCTTAACCCTCTGCACCACAGCTCAGACCCTTAAAAGAGATGGTAATTTCGGAGTATTTAAATCCCCCAAAGATCAACACCTCCCAAGAGCACCAGAGCAAGTGAGGGGTCATTTAGACGTTAATTTCATCAAGTCCCTGTTAATATGGGAAGACACAGTGTCTCTGCTTAAGGCACAACTCTCCTAAACACGAGAGTTAAGTATACAACTTTAGAACACTTTCCCACCAGGAGACTCGAACCCTAGCCAGCACAGAATCACCATCTCTTTTAAGGGTCTGAGCTGTGGTGCAGAGGGTTAAGGCGTACCTGTTATGCCAGTTGCTGGAAGGCTTCTGTGCTGGCTAGGGTTCGAGTCTCCTGGTGGGAAAGTGTTCTAAAGTTGTATACTTAACTCTCGTGTTTAGGAGAGTTGTGCCTTAAGCAGAGACACTGTGTCTTCCCATATTAACAGGGACTTGATGAAATTAACGTCTAAATGACCCCTCACTTGCTCTGGTGCTCTTGGGAGGTGTTGATCTTTGGGGGATTTAAATACTCCGAAATTACCATCTCTTTTAAGGGTCTGAGCTGTGGTGCAGAGGGTTAAGGCGTACCTGTTATGCCAGTTGCTGGAAGGCTTCTGTGCTGGCTAGGGTTCGAGTCTCCTGGTGGGAAAGTGTTCTAAAGTTGTATACTTAACTCTCGTGTTTAGGAGAGTTGTGCCTTAAGCAGAGACACTGTGTCTTCCCATATTAACAGGGACTTGATGAAATTAACGTCTAAATGACCCCTCACTTGCTCTGGTGCTCTTGGGAGGTGTTGATCTTTGGGGGATTTAAATACTCCGAAATTACCATCTCTTTTAAGGGTCTGAGCTGTGGTGCAGAGGGTTAAGGCGTACCTGTTATGCCAGTTGCTGGAAGGCTTCTGTGCTGGCTAGGGTTCGAGTCTCCTGGTGGGAAGGTGTTCTAAAGTTGTATATATATATATATATATATATATATATAGGACAAGGTATATGGAATATATGCATCAATATGTATACACTGGGGACTTGACATTTGTTCTGGACTATTTTCACGACTGAAGGATACTTGCTGTTGGTCAGTACTAAGATCTGTGGAAGACCTTAAAAGCCTTCCAGAGGTTTAATAAGACTTAATTCCACCACATGAAGCCAAATCTCCCAACGTCCCCCAGGTGTCCTTCTGTGTCTTGTATGTGTTCTCGTGTGTCTTGCTGGTGTCCTTGTGTGTCTTACATGTGTCTCCTTGAGTGTCTTTGTGTCACAGTTATGAAAGTTGGTGACAGTGGGCTTGGAGGTGGACGAGGCAAGGATCAAATAATATTTTATGACTTCAAACTTTTTTGTTTTGTTTATTAAACCATCAATCAAAAACTTTTGTCAATTCAAACTTAGATTTAAGAACTTTATTCATAGATATTTGTTCATATTTTTAATCATTGTACATTGTACAATATTTGTACATTGACTACATGTCGTGTAGTTACATAATTGGTTGAATAACAATATGTAAATTACTCTGGTCATTACTCAACTGGTTCGTCCTTGTTAGTAAACCCAATGGGGTCAGTCTTACCGCACCTGATAGTGGGGGTCAGGCCGCATTAGGGGAGGGGTGGAGGGGGGGGGTAGTGGAGGAGGAGAGGGGGAGTGAGAGGGGGGTAAACAACCTCCCTCCCCCCTAACGACTTGTCTGATCCTTGGAAGTGGTCCAAAGCTTTGCTAGATCATGCGTTCAGGTCAGTCACTTTCCCCCCAACCCCCCAACCCCCATTTCCCACGTCACCATCATGTTCAGGCCCCCCCCCGTCACCTTCACACACACACACACACACACTGGGTGAGTATGAACTAGGTGAGTACACACTCATCCTACCCATTCCCCCCTATATACTCATTCATCGTCCCCCCCCCTTTCCAATCATTTATTTTAATCCTCTACACACAGAAACGTGATGCATCAAATGAACAAATCCACAAGGGCCGTGACGAGGATTTGAACCTGCGTCCAAGAGCATCCCAGACGCTGCCTTAATAGACGAGGTTCGAATCCTCGTCACGGCCCTTGTGGATTTGTTCATTCTATTCCTCTATTCATGCTCTTCCCATCTGGTTACTAGTGACCAACCTCTTCACCAATTTTCTTCCTTCTCTTAAATGCCCATTCCGGAATTAAATGCCCATTCGTGCCCAGTTATCGTTCCATAGATACCCCCCAGCTACCTGGCCCTCTCTCATGCTTCAATCACTCCTCTTTCATGCCCTATTTTCCCCATTTAGTCGTAACGGTTTGGCACATTAATCCCTGATAGTTCCTTTCTTCCTTTGCCAAACTTTGTGTGTGTGACGTGTGTTCTACCGTAGAGTACAAGAGATTGGTGAAGGTTGCGTGAGTATACCCTCTTCATGGGAGGCGCTCTGTGGTACAGTTGAGTCCCCGGAGCTCTATGTGGTCACGTTGGGCCCTGGAGCTCTCTGTGTGCAGACTGCGCGTTGTGTGGTGTCAGAGGAGTTGGCAGATTGCGCCTTGTGTGAAGTCAGAGGAGTGGGTAGATTGCGCTTTGTGTAATGTCAGAGGAATGAGCAGACTACGCTTAGTGTGGTGTCAGAGGAATGAGCAGACTGCGCCGTCTGCGCTATCAGTAGGCATTCCTCCCTCTCTTGCATTAGCGATATCTGCCGATCACTGAAAAATACAATTGGTGAATTCAATTAAATGTTTCTTGCTTCCTCGCAAATCAAGCCAGGGAAGGCGCTTATCAGCACCTGGGAAGGTGTTCCAGTCCTTATGCGGCGCCGTCAACACCACTCTGGGTAAATGAACGTGCCAGTTCCCCTTTGTTACAATCACTACGGGATCACCATAGCCCGTGCTCCTTGGAACTTTTTGTTCCGAGTAGCTAATCCTAAACAACAGCAACAACAAGCCTTTGTTGCACGTGTACTCACCTAGTTGTGCTTGCGGGGGTTGAGCTCTGGCTCTTTGGTCCCGCCTCTCAACCGTCAATCAACTGGTGTACAGGTTCCTGAGCCTACTGGGCTCTATCATATCTACATTTGAAACTGTGTATGGAGTCAGAATCCACTACATCACTTCCTAATGCATTCCAATTGTCAATCACTCTGACACTAAAAAAGTTCTTTCTAATATCTCTGTGGCTCATTTGGGCACTCAGTTTCCACCTGTGTCCCCTTGTGCGTACACACACACACACACACACACACACACACACACACACACACACACACACACACACGTGTGTGTGTAATTACCTAAGTGTAGTTACAGGATGAGAGCTACGCTCGTGGTGTCCCGTCTTCCCAGCACTCTTTGTCATATAATGCTTTGAAACTACTGACGGTCTTGGCCTCCACCACCTTCTCACCTAGCTTGTTCCATCCGTCTACCATTCTGTTTGCGAAAGTGAATTTTCTTATATTTCTTCGGCATCTGTGTTTAGCTAGTTTATATCTATGACCTCTTGTTCTTAAAGTTCCAGGTCTCAGGAAATCTTCCCTATCGATTTTATCAATTCCTGTTACTATTCCTGTGTGTGTGTGTGTGTGTGTGTGTGTGTGTGTGTGTGTGTGTGTGTGTGTGTGTGTGTGTGTGTGTACATGGTCTCATGTGCTCGTCTGTGCGTGCTTGTTTCTATAGGAATTTGGTGGTTCGTCGTTCGTCATAACAGCCTAACCCAATCAAAAGAAGATTCCGAACTAGTTGCTTGCAGTGAAGTACTAACGATGGTTTGGGCAATTCGCATTGATTGAGCTGGTAAAGAGAATTTCTTAAGTCAATAAGCAACTACGACGATGGTAATTCAATATCCTCCTCCCGGTCGATTTCCAGGGAGCCGGTAGGCCGAGCGGACAGCACGCTGGACTCGTGATCCTGTGGCGCCGGCGAGAAACAATGGGCAGAGTTTCTTTCACCCTATCCCCCTGTTACCTAGCAGTAAAATAGGTACCTGGGTGCAGGCGATGAGTCACAATAACGTGGCTGAAGTATGTTGACCAGACCACACACTAGAAATTGAAGGGACGACGACGTTTCGGTCCGTCCTGGACCATTCTCAAGTCGATTGTGACTTGGTCCAGGACGGACCGAAATTTCGTCGTCCCTTCAATTTCTAGTGTGTGGTCTGGTCAAGGTACCTGGGTGTTAGTCAGCTGTCACGGGCTGCTTCCTGGAGGTGGAGACCAGGTCGAGGACCGGGCCGCGGGGACACTAAACCCCCGAAATCATCTCAAGATAACCTCAAGATAACCCTAATTTTTTGATCAGGGGTATTCCGATGTAACTTTTATAAGGAAAGATTAAATTGTGGATGAAGAAAAGCAAGAACTGGAGAAAACCTTGTATAGTAAGGCTCTTCATCGGTATATGGCTCCTAACATAAGCCTCCCTTATATGGCACTAACATAAGCCTTCCTCATGTAGCTCTAACATAAGCCTTCCTCATGTAGCTCTAACATAAGCCTTCCTCATGTGGCTCTAACATAAGCCTCCCTCATGTGGCCCAAACATAAGCCTCCCTCATATGGCCCTAACATAAGCCTCCCTCATAGCAAAACTTCTCACTTCAATCAATAAAGTTTACCATACTCTACACCCTCGATTAAAAGTTAAATATTAGCTTTGCATAAACAATCAATGAATAAAACTTAAGATAAACTTAGTAAAGATGAATATGTATAACAAGAGAGTGTCAAACACAACTTCTTGTCCCCTTAACACTTCTAAATACATATCAATATTTACTCTACCAGTCACAAGGTAAATACAGTAAATTGAATTGTGAATTTAAATCATCATTGCAAGCAGAATTTCCTGAGAAAGGATATCATGCTCTGCATCGCTATTATGATGCTCTAATATATCCAATGCTACTGGATTCCATAATCCAGTATCATACTGGAAATCCAATGCTACTGAATTGTATAATTTTCTGTAAGATACTACCAGAATTAAGAATAAATACGATTCGAATCTGCACTACACCTCTTCCCAAATTAAGCAAGGACACGAAATTCTATGTTGCACGTTGAAACTGCAAGAACTAATATTTGCAACGACACTCTAATCGTAAGAGCTTTATATAACCCGCTCGTAAATTCGAACATACAACAGGCAATCAAGAAGCAATCAAGATTCAAGAAGCAATCAAGATTCAAGAAGCAATCAAGATTCCCTTACATGATTTACTACAAACTACCCAACCCGAATAATATTGACAATATAAACGACTTGTTTCGAGCGGTAGGTTGAAACTCAAGGAACTATATTGCGAGATCTGAGAAAAAAAGTATATAATAATTTCTATAAAAACCATAATTAACACTAAATTGGTAATGTGATATGCATAGCAATGATTATCTATAGCTACTGCATAGCAACAAACTTTGAAAAGATACTTCAAGATTGGAATTTTGGTTTGTGAAGAGTTCTCTAATGTATAATCATGTCTGTGACGTGTTCTCTAATGTATAATCATGTCTGAGTCGTGTTTTCTCATGTATAATCATGTCTATGTCGTGTTCTCTAATGTATAATCATGTCTGTGACGTGTTCTCTAATGTATAATCATGTCTGTGACGTGTTTTCTAATGTATAATCATGTCTATGACGTGTTCTCTAATGTATAATCATGTCTGAGTCGTGTTTTCTCATGTATAATCATGTCTGTGTCGTGTTCTCTAATGTATAATCATGTCTGTGACGTGTTCTCTAATTTATAATGTCTGGAACGTGTTCTCTAATGTATAATCATATTTTTATATACAAGAGGGTACAGGAACAGGAACAGATGACTTTTGAGTCCTGTTAGCAGGCTGAGAACTTCCTTAGCAATAAACACAAGAGGGGGAAGGAAAACCAGGATAAAAAATATTCTCAGCAATGAACACGAGGGGAAGAAAACACCAGAGGCAGAAAACACCAGGGGGAAGAAACCCACCAGGGAAGAAAAACACCAGGGGAAGGAATATACTCGGCAATAAAGGACAGGTGCACTCCTCAGGGAAGAATAATAATATGGGGTCTCCTTAACACGTGCAATAAATATTGCAGACCTCTTAAGGAAAGTGACGCCTGCACACATATTTTTTTATTTACGATTTACGTTAGCGCTGGGTACACACACACACACACACACACACACACACACACACACACACACACACACACACACACACACACACACACACACACCCTATGTGAGACCAGTCTTAGAGTATGCCGCCCTATCACAGAGAAGCGCATAAAGAAAGTGGAAAAGATTCAGACTTTTGCAACGAGGCTCGTCCTAGAATTGCAAGGAATGGGGGGTATGAAGTGCGACTGAAGGAACTAAACCTGACGACGTTAGGAAAAAGAAGAGAGAGAGAGAGGAGACATGATACAGATGTATAAAATACTTAAGGGGATTGACAGACCGGAAATAGAGGAAATATTCATATTGAATACAATTGAACAAGGGTTCATGGGTGGAAACTTGAGACTCAGATGAGTCACAGACATATTAGAAAGTTTATATTTAGCGTTAGAGTAGAGAAAACGGAATGATCTTAAGAAGTAGGTTGTGGAAGCCAACTCTATTCATAATTTTAAACGTAGATATGGTAGGAGAATACGACAGGAGTCATTACTTTAAACAACCTGAGGCTTGAAAGGCGGGGTCCATGAGCTAGTACCCGATCCTGCAGGCACAAATGAGTGCACACACACGCGCACGCACGCACACAAAGCCAGAGCTCAACCCCCGCAAGCACAACTAGGTGAGTACACACAAGCGACTAGCAATTACGACTGTATAGTACTTAGATTATTACTATAGTACTGTATAGTACTTATTCCCTTAGGAAGGGAATAGGTTAAGGAT
>NC_091237.1:19169415-19194415 GCF_040958095.1 Procambarus clarkii | reverse complement strand
CTCACCAAGTAGCCCGTGCTACTTGGAACATTTTGTTCCAAGTTTCGAATCTTAAACAACAACATTCACTTCCCGGCCTCTCATAGTCACAGGGACAGACGTGGTGAGTTCCAGGCTATGGTTCTGTCCATAGCACGCCTTTGCGTGTTGTATATATTGTGATGTGACGCAGAAGTGCCTGGAGGTTCTGCGAACATGTAATGTGGCTCACACTTCTCATTAATACAAAATATAACGCAGTGGCCTTTGAAGTGTGAAAAACGGTACAGGAGTGAAAGAATAGACAAAAAAATTCAGGGGCCAGATTCACGAAGCAGTTACGCAAACACTTACGAACCTGTACATCTTTTCTCAATCTTTGGCGGCTTTGTTTACAATTATTAAACAGTTAATAAGCTCCGAAGCACCAGGAGGCTGTTTATAACAATAACAACACTTGATTGGCAAGTTTTCATGCTTGTAAACTGTTTAATAAATGTAACCAAAGCCGCCAAAGATTGAGGAAAGATGGACACGTTCGTAAGTGCTTGCGTAACTGCTTCATGAATCTGGCCCCAGACACTTTTACTCTAATATTAAAATGAACAAGTACCATGTGAAAAATAACCAAAAATCCCCCCTGATAAAACACACTTAGCTAGCACACACGAGAAATAATAACAACACAAATAAATTTACTTTAAGGTGAGTTAAAATAACTCACAAAAAACGCGACAAAAATTAAAGGGGACACTGAAATAATATTTACACTTTCACATGCCCACGAGGAAGCTGTAGACCAACGTCGCGTGGAGGTATGAGCTACCCGTGAACACCAGAAGAGACTGCTATAGTGGAGCAAGGTCAAGGGCACTTATACCCCTGCTGGCAACGTCACCTCCTTTGTCACCGAGGCTTGGAACTACAAGCCGGCAGTCAAACCGCTTGTTACCTACAAGTAACGAGTAGCCGGAAAGTCTGGGTCTTGCACCAACCATGGGTCCTGGGGCTGGGTGGAGGGTGACTGCATGTACTTTCCAGACATATATATTATATATATGTATATTAAACAACTTTAGACACACCCACCCACCAGGGACTCGAACCCTCGCTAGCACAGATGCTTCAACAACAACTGGCATGGCAGATACGCACTAAACCCACTGCACCAAACTCAGAGCCTTAAAAAGGATGGAAATTTTGGGGTATTTAACCCCCCAGATACCTCCACCCCCCCAAGACCACTAGAGCAGGTGAGAGGTCACTCACGTTTTTCATCAAGCACCTGTTAATATGGGAGAACACAGTGTTCTGTCTGAACAAACTACAGCCAGATGGACATTGTTGAGACGACCGCAAGCTTACTGAATGTCTTCACGAGTGGTTGAACCTTTTGTGTCTCGTCTTCCTCCCCTTCTCCAACCACCGCCCTCACCTGTGGACTCCTCCAACCACAATCGCATCCTTGGACCCCTGACAACCACTTAGACATTCAATCTGGCTAAATGTCTTTTAGGTACTGGATTGCAAGTTGTCTTTTAAGCAAGATTTGAGCTTGAATGATTAGAAGAGTGAACCTCAATCGCAATCTCTCACTTATCTCTCGCTTTATCATAGCGACAGCGGTCATTACATTTGAAACATGGCGTTCCCTTTGACCGATATTTTGTGTTGTTAATTTTATATGCCCACACGAAGGGTTAAGACAGGAATTTTCTTGACAATAAGGAAAGGAAATTCCTGTCTTAATCCTTCCTTCGTGGTCTGACACATTACATATATACACGCACACACAAGAAGGTACAATGGACTGTAAAAGTACATATGTTGACGTTTAAGTGATAACATTCTTGCGAAGCGTTTTGGGTGTGTCTCTCTCTATATCTATTGCGTATATTCAAGCATCAGATAGTGGAATAACAATAGCATAGTGAAACACTCTGGTTTGCCCACATCCAAGGCAGACTGCTCCAAGTTCCACGGTCGCACGAACAAAGGAAACCCAAGCTTAGAGGATCCGATAACACGCTCTCAGATGGGGTCACGGAGATATCCCCAGATGAAGCTGATAAGGTGTAGGGAGGGCTGTTAGGAGAGCTGGTTGAGGAACGGCGCAGGTTAAAGGCTGTAGGGTGGTTAACACGCGCTGATAGGGTCTGATCAGCCATTGTTGTCGAGAAGCTTTGCTTTGGTTAGCTCAGGTGTTGGCCCAATCTTGGTTAGTCCGGGTGTTGTCTGGGCCAACAGCGGCGTCAATTTTTTTTTTTTTTTTTGAGATATATACAAGAGTTGTTACATTCTTGTACAGCCACTAGTACGCGTAGCGTTTCGGGCAAGTCCTTAATCCTATGGTCCCTGGAATACGATCCCCTGCCGCGAAGAATCGTTTTTTCATCCAAGTACACATTTTACTGTTGAGTTAAACAGAGGCTACAGTTAAGGAATTGCGCCCAGTAAATCCTCCCCGGCCAGGATACGAACCCATGACATAGCGCTCGCGGAACGCCAGGCGAGTGTCTTACCACTACACCACGGAGACTGCAATAAGGCAGATCGAGGGTGTCGAGCGGACTTCACGGTTTGGTTATACCATCTTCGGTTCCTGCAAAGTCTTGAAATCAAACGGCAGCTTGCAGGATACTCTTCAAGGGGAAAGTCTGGGTTTTGGTATCATGTAGCGTCAGGGTTATACTGCAAAGCCAGGAGGTCAGTCCCAACTAACAAGCACAACCTTTAACCACGACGATAACAGCTTTATCACTTGATCACAACGCCTTAAACAACGTATAATTGGTGTTGTGGTTGTGTGAGGTTGTGGCCGTCACCTGCCGCTGTTCCAGAGACCAATAACATAAACACTATTATCTTGAGGTTATCTTGAGATGATTTCGGGGCTTAGTGTCCCCGCGGCCCGGTCCTCGACCAGGCCTCCACCCCCAGGAAGCAGCTGTCTAACTCCCAGGTACCTATTTACTGCTAGGTAATAGGGGCATGAGGGTGAAAGAAATATTTTGCACATTTGTCTCCGCCTCCACCGGGGATCGAACGCGGAACCTCAGGACTACGAATCCGAAACGCTGTCCACTCAGCTGTCAGACGCCCCCTCATAATTATCACAAAATATATAGTTGGATAATTTTATTGACTAATTTGTCTTTAATCTGTAAACAAATAATACTTATTCTTGTATCAACAATTTTTAAATACAACAGAATTTTTTTTTTGCGTTTTGATTTATTAATCTTTAAATCTTTCATATATTTTTATAATCTTTATCATAATCTTTAATATATTTTACACTTGGATTTTTATTTTATTTTCTCGTCTGTCTCTCGGGGGTTCCCGTTTATTATTTATTATGCAGTCTCCGTGGTGTAGTGGTAAGACACTCGCCTGGCGTTCCGCGAGCGCTATGTCATGGGTTCGTATCCTGGCCGGGGAGGATTTACTGGGCGCAATTCCTTAACTGTAGCCTCTGTTTAACGCAACAGTAAAATGTGTACTTGGATGAAAAAACTATTCTTCGCGGCAGGGGATCGTATTCCAGGGACCATAGGATTAAGGACTTGCCCGAAACGCTACGCGTACTAGTGGCTGTACAAGAATGTAACAACTCTTGTATATATCTCAAAAAAAAAAAAATTTTAATTTGTTGAAACAAAAAATTCTTATCCTCGAAAGGAAATGGATATATCATGCGTGTCTTTTTTCTGGCTCTTTGGTCCCGCCTCTCAACTGTCAATCAACTGGTGTACAGGTTCCTGAGCCTATTGGGCTCTATCATATCTACACTTGAAACTGTGTATGGAGTCAGCCTCCACCACATCACTGCCTAATGTATTAATCTGTTAACTACTCTGACACTGAACAAATTCTTTCTAATGTCTCTGTGGCTCATTTGGGTACTCAGTTTCCTCCTGTGTCCCCTTGTTCGTGTCCCACCCGTGCTGAATAGTTTGCCTTTGTCTACCCTGTCAATTCATCTGAGAATTTTGTAGGTGGTTATCATGTCTCCCCTTACTATTCTGTCTTCCAGGGACGTGAGGTTAAGCGCCTGTAGCCTTTCCTCGTAGCTCATACCTCTCAGTTCTGGGACTAGTCTATGTGTATGTGGTTGTATATGTACGTGAAACGTGTGTGTAGTTGTACATGTGTGTGGTTGTACGTGTATGTATGAGTACGTGTGCCGATATACGTACATTTCTGTGTACATTACGTACGAGTATTCGTGTGTGTTTATAAACAAAGATAGTCAAAATACTTCTCAGATATTAACTTTCTAAGCATGTGCCGACTATTGCCACCCCCTAGCCTAGCAAAGCAACCAGCCACTCCCTCGCCCTGTATTGTAGACTGTCCAACATTGACCGACTTTCGCACTCCAGGGCTGAGGTATGCTAAACTCTGGAACCACTATTATGAATACTAGAACACTTGATGATATATTGGCCTTGTACCCAATATTGACTATGTGATGCATCAGTTATATAATGATTGTGATGTCACTATAAGCTGAGCGTGTTACAGCATCCCTAATCACCTTCAGTGGTTAAGGGCTTAGTAACACACTAGTTTCTATAGCAGCTATCTTACCCTTTCAAAGTAGGAGAGACATAAATGTATGTTTAAATAAATGAATATAAATCAATGTATTCCTTCATTTTCTAGTGTGTGGTTTGGTTAACATAAATGTATGTGTATAAGTGTGTATGTATATGTGTATGTGTACATGTGCGTCTGTTTATGTAGCCCAGACATAAATCTGTGTATATATGTATAAAGGTTAGATTAGCATTTTATAAACACTACAATCACCTTCTGTGGTTGATTGTTCAATAAATCCCTGAACTAGATGTTAAACAAATCTCTCACCCTGTCTATGGAGGACATAAGAAAATGTATATATATACTACTTAGCATAGTAAATGTGTGGCCACGACTGTGGTAGAAAATAATAATACAAAAAAAACTCGCTGCCGCTCTAAATGTTTCCTAGAGAATTAGGTTTATTGACCTCATTACACCTGGTAATGAGTAATGACCTTGTTGGACCAGAGACAGATGGTAGAGACACACCCGTGTCTGCTAAGTCAGTCGAGGAAAAAGATTTTCTTTCCATTTTACAGTCTCCGTGGTGTAGTGGTAAGACACTCGCCTGGCGTTCTGCGAGCGCTGTGTCATGGGTTCGTATCCTGACCGGGGAGGATTTACTGGGCGCAATTCCTTAACTGTAGCCTCTGTTTAACTCAACAGTAAAATGTGTACTTGGTTGTAACAACGATTCTTCGCGGCGGGGATCGTATTCCAGGGACCTGCCCGAAACGCTACGCGTACTAGTGGCTGTACAATAATGTAACAACTCTTGTATATATCTCAAAAAAAAGATTCTTGGAAAATGCAAAATGGCAACGCCGCTTTTGTTATTGTCGTAGTATTGGTTATGGGTTTGTAACGACGCGTTTCATTGGTCAAAACACAACCACACACACAGGTCTGTTTCATTCAAAGAAAGGAAAACAGTGAAAAGCAGTCAATGAAAATTAATATATGTAGATTAATGAAAAAAGGGGGTGGAGATGGCTGTACTTTTATGTGTTAAAGAGTTTGTTGACCTTTTATGCAAATGATATAACGTATTCTTTGACGTATCCGTCATTTGGTTGTTGAGGTAAACGACGTGACGTCACATAAAACGCCATGGCCCTCACACCTCTATCAACAACAGCACACAAGAAAGTTTTTCAAGTTAAAAAGTGGTTTGCAAACATTTACATTTTTCTATAATAGTTGATATACTTTATACGAATGATGATATTATGACCTAATTATACTCCCATTATTCAGTAGTATATATTACGAGAGAGAGAGAGAGAGAGAGAGAGAGAGAGAGAGAGAGAGAGAGAGAGAGAGAGAGAGAGAGAGAGAGAGAGAGAGAGAGAGAA
This sequence comes from Procambarus clarkii, assembly GCF_040958095.1. Lineage (NCBI taxonomy): Eukaryota > Metazoa > Arthropoda > Malacostraca > Decapoda > Cambaridae > Procambarus > Procambarus clarkii. The sequence goes on along the minus strand of NC_091237.1, from coordinate 19,188,494 downwards.
AGAGAGAGAGAAAGACCCACTCTAAATATATTACACACACAAATCACAATAGCGTGATGTATCAAATGAACAAATCTTACAAGGGCCGTGACGAGGATTTGAACCTACGTCCGAGAACATCCCAGACGCTGCCTTAATCGACTGAGCTACGACATGGTAAAGAGAATTGCAACCAGAAGTTCTACTGAACTTACTTGGACCCTGCAGCTTCTCCGAGACACAAACCAGGTTTTTACACAACTCCCCCCTGCACTCGAGCTATGTCAATAGGCCGTTCTTCCACTTCGCCCTTACTTCATTACACACAGAAATCACAATTTCACAATTTTTCTGAAATTCAAAAATCATTTTTTTTTCTAAATATGTCAAGCATCCGATCACATTATGAGGAGTAATTCGTCGTTATTGAAGATAATGGTTTACTTAACATAAACTGCCGTATGATACAATTTTAACGAACAAGTTATTGGCATCGTAAAACGTTTACAACACTAATGAGCCAACAATTCGTAATGAGTTCATTAGTTGTTCTCAATAATGAATAATTAATTACTGTTGAATTATTTGTGAGAGGAAAAAATCGTGTAACAATTCTAGGAAATCGCGATTTTGTATCATTAGCGATATACTAGAAATGTCGCGATCGTCCTTTTTTACAGATTATTGTAACTTCTCCTGTAAACAGATTATTGCGACTTTTTCTGTAAACAGATTATTGTGACTTCTTCTGTAAACAGATTATTGTGACTTCTGTAAACAGATTATATGTGACTTCTCCTGTAAATAGATTATTGTAACTTCTTCTGTAAACAGATTATTGTGACTTCTTCTGTAAACAGATTATTGTGACTTCTGTAAACAGATTATAGTGACTTCTGTAAACAGATTATAGTGACTTCTGTAAACAGATTATTGTGACTTCTTCTGTAAACAGATTATTTGTGACTTCTTCTGTAAACAGATTATTGTGACTTCTGTAAACAGATTATAGTGACTTCTGTAAACAGATTATAGTGACTTCTGTAAACAGATTATTGTGACTTCTTCTGTAAACAGATTATTTGTGACTTCTTCTGTAAACAGATTATTGTGACTTCTTCTGTAAACAGATTATTGTGACTTCTTCTGTAAACAGATTATTGTGACTTCTTCTGTAAACAGATTATTGTGACTTCTTCTGTAAACAGATTATTGTGACTTCTTCTGTAAACAGATTATTGTGACTTCTTCTGTAAACAGATTATAGTGACTTCTGTAAACAGATTATTGTGACTTCTTCTGTAAACAGATTATTGTGACTTCTGTAAACAGATTATAGTGACTTCTGTAAACAGATTATTGTGACTTCTTCTGTAAACAGATTATTGTGACTTCTGTAAACAGATTATAGTGACTTCTGTAAACAGATTATTGTGACTTCTGTAAACAGATTATAGTGACTTCTGTAAACAGATTATTGTGACTTCTTCTGTAAATAGATTATTGTGACTTCTGTAAACAGATTATAGTGACTTCTGTAAACAGATTATTGTGACTTCTTCTGTAAACAGATTATAGTGACTTCTGTAAACAGATTATTGTGACTTCTGTAAACAGATTATAGTGACTTCTGTAAACAGATTATTGTGACTTCTTCTGTAAACAAATTATTGTGACTTCTTTTGTAAATAGATTATTGTGACTTCTTCTGTAAACAAATTATTGTGACTTCTCCTGTAAACAGATTATTGTGACTTCTTCTGTAATCACATCATTAAAAAAATTGGGGTGGGAGGTTTTCTCCTACCTGACCTATTTGTCAGGTGGGTGAAAAGAAAACCTCGAACGTGGACCAGGAATATGCAACATTCTCTCAACTCATGGACGATGCAAATGGGATTTTTATCCAGTTTTTATTTTAGCTCTCACCTTGAATATAATTATTTTTTTTAAAGACTTCAATTACCATACTTCTCATAACCACTTGGGCTGGACGGTAGAGCGACGGACTGTCTTCATGCAGGTCGGCGTTCAATCCCCGACAGTCCACACAAGTGCTTGGGCACCATTCCTTCCTTCCGTCCCATCCCAAATCTTTATCCTAATCCCTTCCAAGTGCTATATAGTCGTAATGGCTTGACGCTTTCCACTGATAGTTCCCTTTATAGCCGTCAGTATTTTTAATTTTTCACGAGCGATCAAAATATATTTAAAAAATAATAATGTTAATTTCTTAGATAATTAACATAGAAATTTGACTTTCAGAACCACTAAAAAAAGACAGGTGTTAAATTTACGTAAAGAAATTGGAAACAATGTTGTTTAAGATTTAGCTACTCAGAACGAAGTGTCCATGTAGCACGGGCTATGGTGAGCCCGTAATTGGAAACAAACAGTCGTCTCGCTTAATAGGTCGCAATTTCTCACCGAATCACCTGATCCGCTCAAATATACGACGCTTTACGGCTAGTCAAAGCGTCGTAAAACAGACGTTTACTATGCTAAGAATCTGTTGGGTTTAATCTTAGGATAAAAGAAGATGGTCTAATGTAAATAAAGAAGTGGACGTGTTTACATATTCTCTACAACCCCCCCCCCCCTATGCAAATAAAGAAGGGGACGTGTTTACATCTTCTTTACCCCCCTTCTTATGTAAATAAAGAAGAGAGGCCCTTAGACGTGCCTGTTAATTCTTTGACAAGAAAGGTAATGTTTTGATGGCGATTAATGGTGCTTGGACCATGTTTTATGGTCTTTGGACGGGAACAATGGATGTTCAAACACGCACAATGATGCTTGCAAAATTATTATTTGCTTGGGAAAATCTTCCCCCATGCATGGATTTGCTTGACGTATCTTAAGTGACAGCTAAGTTCCCGTCCAATGACTCAACTTGATAATGATCCACAACAGATCGAAGATTATTGACCAATCTACACACTGGAAAATGAAGGGACGACGACGTTTCGGTCCGTCCTGGACCATTCTCAAGTCGATTGTGAGAATGGTCCAGGACGGACCGAAACGTCGTCGTCCCTTCATTTTTCTAGTGTGTGGATTGGTCAACATACTTCAGCCACGTTATTGTGACTCCTCGTCTGCATCGAAGATTGATTGATGGAAGATTAAGTCACCCAAGAGCTGGCACGGGCATGAATAGCCCGTAAAACAGTTCAAATCGTTGTCACTTCCTTTATTTTCAGGTGTGTGTGTGGGGGGGGAGGGAGAGTGGTTACCTTGAGGTGCTTGCTTCCGGGGCTTAGTGTCCCCGCGGCCCGGTCGTCGACCAGGCCTAACGGAGTGAGGAGAAGATTGGAAATACAGAAATTGCTCCTATTAGAAATTGTTTAATGGTGTTATAAAATTCTTGAGGGCTTAGAAAATGCTTTAGAATGCTAGAAAACTCTTAAAAATTATTGCTGCTCCTAGTACATACTTAAATTCTCCTTGAAAACAAAAAAAAAATATTGATATGACTTTGAGACCATTTAAAATTAATTAATAATTTAAGGCTCAACATTAACCCCTTATGTCCTTGATAAATGCTTAACTGAGCATTCCTCAAATGACTTTCTAACCTCACGATATCTTGTATAGCTATTTTGCCTCTCGTAATGACTCTCTCGTTAGTAACGAGCGATGATATAGCGAGTTGGACGACAGTTTATTGTCAAAATGAAATACAACTCAATTATAGATAATTGTAGTCTAGTCCTTTAAGAGGAGGAGGAGGAGATGAAGGAGGAAGGAGGAGAAGGAAGAAAAGAGGGAGGTAGTAATATAGAATAATAATAGTGGAAAAAAAGACAATGACAAATAGAGAAACGCAAATAAAATGACAGAAGGGGGAGAATAGATAAAAAGGAATAAAAAAAAATCTGGAAGAGAAAGCGGGCTAGAAGGGCAATGCTAAGTAAAGGAAAGAAAGGATTGGATAACGAAAGAGGAATAGAGAGAAAGAGAAGTATGGAGGGAGGGAAGGACAGATGCAAGAGAGCGAAAGATAAAAATGAAGCAAGGGAAGATCGACGAAAGGACTTTCCCCTTCCTCTCGAAAGCAGTTCTCGATAGAAAGAACAATACTTGAGATCATTCTCAAAGTAACGATCAGAACTTGAGAATCCCCAAACCGAGAAACAGCTAATCACCTCTGAACCAAACCACCACTCAGGTACCCAGTAACTACCAGACACGACAGTCACTAAATAGTACAAAAAAAACATTAATACAGTAATACACAAAACTAAAACATACATAAAACTAAAACATACACAAATGGTCAATCGACATGCAAATGAGCTAATAATCCATCTAAGACAATTGTGTGAAATCTTAAACCCTAAAAAATAAAACAAACCCCACAAAAAACAGTATCTTAATAACCTCCTTCCAAGCAAGCAGTAAACAGTTTACCTCTAACATATTCCAGACAAGTTTACATTTTTTTTCATGTTGAAGAACCTGTGGATAATCAAGTTTGGGAGCAAATGTGTTTGTGAAGAAATCAAAGGAAATTACTCCACACAATTCCGTCTGCTAACCTTTAAACGAGTAAGACATGCAAATATTCCTTATTTGAACAAAAAAATGGCATATCGTGTTATACATTTGTATCCTATTAACTAGTAAGAGAGTCTACCAACAAGCAAGAGAGAGAGAGAGAGAGAGAGAGAGAGAGAGAGAGAGAGAGAGAGAGAGACAGACAGAGAGAGAGAGAGAGAGAGAGAGAGAGAGAGAGAGAGAGAGAGAGAGACAGACAGAGAGAGAGAGAGAGAGAGAGAGAGAGAGAGAGAGAGAGAGACAGACAGAGAGAGAGAGAGAGAGAGAGAGAGAGAGAGAGAGAGAGAGAGAGAGACAGAGAGAGAGAGAGAGAGAGAGAGAGAGAGAGAGAGAGAGAGAGAGAGAGAGAGAGACAGAGACAGAGACAGAGACAGAGACAGAGAGAGAGAGAGAGAGAGAGAGAGAAAGAGTTTAAACCATAATCTTTTGTTAAGTGTTAGAACTGTAATGAAGCAAGTGAAGCAAAGCATAAAGAAACAGGTGAAGCAAGGCGAAATGAAGCAGGTGAACCAAAGCGTAACGAAACAGATGAAGCAACATGCAGTATAGAATGTGGAGAGTGAACGGAGCGAAAGTGAAGTGTAGAAGAAAAATAGGGCAAAAGAGAGAACGAGAGCCACAGAGAGAGAGAGAGAGAGAGAGAGAGAGAGAGAGAGAGAGAGAGAGAGAGAGAGAGAGAGAGAGAGAGAGAGAGAAGATGAGAGGAGACAGCCTCCTGCCCTCTGTACATGTGAAGAGCTTCACGAAAGTCATGTTTACCCTGATCTTAGCAGATGATGATGAAGATCTAATTAAAAACAAAAAATATATTAAAATAAATCCTATCCCGTCCGACAACTTTCTGGCCTCCGACAACGTTATTTGATGTCCGACAGGTTTCTATTTCATACATCCGACAACTTGTTTTCATCTCCAAGTACTTTCTACCACCGACTTCTTTCTGTCTCCGAAAACATTCTGTCTCCTCCGACAACATTCTGTTCAACAGCTTTATATCGCATCCGACACCTTTGTCTTGCGTCCGACACCTTTCTATCGGATCCGGAACCTTTCTCTAGCATCCGACACCTTTCTCTCTCATCCCAGACACCTTTCTCTCACGCTCCAGGGGTTAGTTTTCCCATACCGTCTTTTCCTGGAGTTCAGTGCATGAGTAACGATAGGAAACTCTGCATTTCTTACCTCCTCTCTCTCTCTCTCTCTCTCTCTCCCCCCCCCCCCCCGACCTTCTTCCTCCGACAGGGTGACCGTCAGGGCCATAGGGGGGAGGGGGGCGGGGGGTGACCTAGAGCCCTTTCACCCGGGCTGTCCCGGGCTCCGCCCCACCTCTTTCTGCCAGCCCACACATTCTTGCAACCCTGCACCATATACCCCCCTCCTTTGCATCTGAGCAAGTGATTGATAACTGAGACACATGTATATATATACACACACACACACACACCTGTTTTTTGTGGTTCTTGATACCTGTTGCTGAAGACTTTCACTGAGAATACACAGGTAATCAGCCTTGAGGGTTATGCTTAGGTATCCCAAGATGAGGGGGGGTGTTTGGGGGATGTTTGGAAGGGGTAGGGAGGGGTTTGTGGGGGGGGGGGAGGTGACACGGTGGGCAGGTCGGTGGCACGTCTGAAGTTCTGGCACGGGGGTCGAGGGGGGGGGGGTGTGTCATGACTCGGTCACAGGTATAAAAGGCAGAAGGGCAGCAGTGCAGGATTCAGTCCTTTTTGCCACCTCTCGTCCACCACAGTCATGAGGATCCAGGTATGGTGGACCAGCGGTGTGTTGTGTTACAGTGTGTGGCGAGTGTTGGGGGGGGGGGGAGGTGGGGTGTGTGTGTTGAAGCAATCAGAGTGTGTTGCACTGATTGCTGACCAGTGCTGGGAGGCAAGAATTTTTCCCATGATTTTCAGCTTCCGTCGTGTTTTCTTTTTCGTTTGTTAACTTCTCTCAACTGGAAAAAACTAATATATATATATATATATATATATATATATATATATATATATATATATATATATATATATATATATATAAACTGAAAACTCACACCCCCAGAAGTGACTCGAACCCATACTGCCAGGACCACTCAGCAACTGGTGTACAGGCCACCTTAACCACTCGACCATCTTCTGGCAGTATGGGTTCGAGTCACTTCTGGTGTGTGAGTTTTCAGTTGCATATAAGCCTGGGGACCATTCAGGCTTGTTCGAATATTATATATATATATATATATATTATATATATATATATATATTATATATATATATATATACACGTGTATTTGGCGCAGTTGACCCTTTCTTAAGATACTCTCTAATCAAGACACTGTGATGTGAGGTTCAAGACTACTCGCGATGCTGTCATCTTTATTAGTTGGGGCTTCGTATCCCGTTTTTCACTCTCAACTATATCAACTCAACCCGTCCTCCTAACAGAACGTCGCAATTTGGACGCATTGTCTAAGCCCCCTCCCCCTTTCCAAAAAAAAAAATCGTACTAGAAAATGGAAGCTTCCTCTCGAAATGGGCATACAATTCCGTTTTCTGTTTTGGGTCCTCTGGTAGGTTAGGATAAGGGGATACTTTAGTACATGCGTTTCTTGACGTTGAGGTGTGGGGGGGAACTGCCCAACAGTCTCCTAACTATACACATCACTCCATATCCTCCAGACACCGTTTATACTCTCATATAAATTACCATCCAAACATCCGTGGAAATAAACATTCTATTCACCTGGGTTTCGAACCCTGGACCCCCACGCGTGTCCAGGGTTCCAGAGAGTGTAAACGCTTTAGACTCTCCGTCTCCGAGCAGACGGGGCCGGCTAGACTTCCGGTCAGAGCGAGAGGTTTATAGACCCGTTTCCCACTACATCTAATGCCTCTCTTTCACCTAACAGGAACAGAGGTATGCATATGGGAGATAATCAACTGTTGCCGGTTGCTTATCTTGCACAACGGGGGCGGCAAGCACGACCCTAACACGCTTTCATAAGCTTTCTGTTCACGACAACAGGAATTAAACAGACGCATCTTGTCTCTTATCAAGATTAGGTATAGAATCGACTTGAGAATGGTCCAGGACGGACCGAAACGTCGTCGTCCCTTCACTTTCTAGTGTGTGGTCTGGTCAACATATTTCAGCCACGTTATTGTGACTCCTCGTCTGCAAGATTAGGTATATATATTCGTTCCAGGCCTAGTGTTTATACTGGTAGTTTAAGTTAGTAGGGCTATAAGTTATTCAAAATTAAATGGCCTATAATTAGGGCTAAATCACTATAATTAAGGGTGATAGAGTAGCAGGTAGGACGCCGGTGGGGGTCATCAATTATCCCCCTGATGCCTTAAGGTCTTGTCCACCCACCTACACGCCCAACTACACGCCCACCTACACGCCCACCTGCACACGATAACTCCCCACCCCCCTTCCACCCAAACCCCCTCCACTACCAACCTTTCACTACTCACAACTTACCCCTCCCACCTTCTCCAATGTTCACCTGTTCACCCCTTTCTCTAAACCTTACACCCCCACCCACTCGTTCCTTCACTTACCTGCTCGACTTAGAATCCCTCCCCTTCTCTCTCTCTCTCCCATCACCACTACTCACCTTCATGTCTGCACCTACTCCCACGTACACGACTTCACCTTCGCCTACCCGCATGCCCACCTCCTTCTACACCCACCTGAAGCTGCCCCATATATCAATCATATACCCACCTACCTCAGAGAACCCATTTCAGATTCCTCTGCCCAACTGAAGCCCTCTATCCCCCATTTCTGCTCTCATCTATAGTAACGTAACCCCATTCCTACCCATTTGTCCCCAACGTACCCATGTTTTTATGCTGGCTCTAGAGGCGAGGAAGATAATGGAGTCCATTCACACACACACACACACACATATGACGGTTGAGAGGCGGGACCAAAGAGCCAGAGCTCAACCCCCGCAAACACAACTAGGTGAGTACACACACACACACACACACACACACACACACACACACATTGACTGGGTAGACCAGGATGAATTATTTAACACGGGTGGCACACGCATAAGGGGACACAAGTGGAAGCTGAGTACGCAAATGAACCACAGAGACATTATAAATAACTTTTTTCAGTGTCAGAGTAGTTAGTAAATAGAATGCATTACCAAGTGATGTGGTGGAGGATGACTCCATACAGAACTCTAATATACACACACACCCGTTGTGGCTGAGATCATCCATTGTCCACACAATTGTCCAGATAAATATGTTCTCTCTGGATGTCGTGTCCGGATGTTCTCTCCGGATGTTCTCTCTTTGAACGTCGTGTTCGGATGAAAGTTTCCGATCTCGAATTTGCATTTAAATCACATTTGTTTTTTCCAGTACATGATATCGTAGGTAGTACCTCTGTACCTACGATATCACATCAATATATGACATCATAGGTAGATATCGTATGAGTACCTAATCAAGGCAGATGATAAGAGAACGTTAATATTACGAAGGTTTTTAATTTGTAACAATACATTGCCTCTTCTCTTGGAACGACTTGGATCATTCCGTTAAAAAGGCGACGTTGCTAAACGAGCCCAAGCCCTGTGAACCCAACCGGAATTTTTGGGAGATCAGTCAGGTAGTGAGGAATGTTTTTTTTGCACATATATATTTTTTTTCACTCGGGTACACTCACACACCTGTTGAGTCCTCTGTATATGGGTCATCGGAGCAGACACGTTTTTCTATATATATTTTTTATGTGATTGAAGGTGTAATGGGGCCATTTTTATGTGATTGAAGGTGTAATGGGCCATGTTTATGTGATTGAAGGTGCAATGAGGCCATTTTTTCTGTGATTGAAGGTGTAATGAGGCCATTTTCATGTGACTGAAGGTGTAATGGGGCAATTTTTATGTGATTGAAGGTGTAATGGGGCAATTTTTATGGGATTGAAGGTGTAATGGGGCCATTTTTATGTGCCTGGAGGTGTAATGGGGCCATTTTTATGTGATTGAAGGTGTAATGGGGCTATTTTTCCCCCATTCCTCCCTCTTCCGCCTGGGTAAATTGGCGTCCTCTCTCACCTCCCCAAGACATGGGGCGAGGGGGGTTACCTTGAGGTTACCTTGAGGTGCTTCCGGGGCTTAGCGTCCCCGCGGCCCGGTCGTCGACCAGGCCGGGTAGACTCCTGGTATATATTTTGTCAACATATCCGGATATATTTCCCGCTTTGATCTTCTCGTGCAGCTGAGACTCCCAGCTGATTACTCCTTCTCCTTCCTTACTCCTTCTCTTTCTTATTCCTCTTCTCTTCCTCCTCCTCCTCCTCCTCCCCCTAGTGACGAGATCGGCAACTGCGTCCAACGGCTGGAGCGGAAAATGAAAGGGTATCTCTGTCATTCATTTGCTAGTGAAGCTGAAAAATTAGAAGGCTATGGTCTTACAGGCGCTTGCGCTCGTGTACACACGCACGCAAATGAGCAAATTAAATTATAAGGCAGCAGGGCACAGCAGGGTTAGCAGGCGGGGCCACAGAGCTAGATCTCTCTTACCCCTATAGACACTGATAGATAAGTGTGGACGCATATATTTTTTTCAGTGCCATAGGAGTGCACAGTTGACCTGTAATGGATAATGGTTGTGGTGGAGGCAGACACCTGTGCTACCTGTGTACTAGTGCACATGTGTGTTAAGGAGTACTTGTGCTAAGGAGTACCAGAGTGTGTTAAGAGGAAAGAGGTACTGAACGTGTCCAGTACTCCACAAGACCTTTCACCTCGTTCCTTGGGTCACTCCACTCAGATCTGCGTCGATTACACTTTCTCCTTTTTATTTATTGTTCTCTCTGTTTCTCCCTGTCTGTCTCTCTCTGTCTCTCCCTGTCTCTCCCTCTCTGTCTCTCTCTGTCTCTCCCTCTCTGTTTCTCTCTGTAAACACACACACTGTTAACTGTAGTTATGTAAAACCCATATTAGGCAAAAACTATAGTCACATCTCACATAGATAAACACATATAATGTATCCTCAGAATACTACTGTATATGTGCATAAACAAGCTTTATCCCACAGACATAAATCACATATTCGTAATTCAGCCACATAAACAAACCAGCCAGGTCTAGCAACATATATATATATATATATATATATATATATATATATATATATATATATATATATATATATATATATATATATATACATATATATGACAGTGTCAGACCACGGAGGAAAATTTAAAACAGGAATTTCCTTAAGTACTTTCGTATATTAATACATCTTCAGAAGGAGTTTCAATTTTCCTCCGTGGTCTGACACTGTCACATTTTTTAATCACGTGTTAATTTTCGTGATATATACACTCACACACATTTATATATTATATATATATATATATTGTACATGCAGTCTCATGCATTGACAGGTTCTCTCTCCTTTACAAGAACTCGGTATTTACAAAAGTCTTGTACTTCGTTCCCTTGGAATGTTGTTTTCAAGCCCCAAGAAGCTAAGGGTGTACACCAGTCCTCGCTCGTCCTTGGCCAGATCCAGTCTACAGTCACACTTTCCCTTTTATCCATTCCTTCCATATCCGTCACACAATATCCATCTTGCATCCATCCCCCTGGTGTTAAGGAGTCGATGGGAGGGGGTAGCTGAAGAAAATTAAGGGTTCTCGGCTCACTATATATTGCTCACTATCACTATCACTCACTAACACTATATATATCCATACACTCTCGTTTCCAAACCCGTAATATTATCTAGTTCGTCTCGTTTTGGTACGTTATGGGCGCCCAGACGTACACATTATAAGGTATTATGAAAGGCAACGGTTCGCAATTATCCACTTTTCCTATGAATTGACTAGTTAGGTTAGGTAGGTTGCGTGGGTTCACATGTTTCTAGATAGGTTAGTATGTTGTGTTTTGTACGTGGGAGCAAATCAAGAGACAGGGATAGCTTGTCGTGGTGGAATGAGCGTACGAAAACCGTCGTCTCATCAATTCTGTTATCGTATTAGGTGAGGGAACAATCATTTTTTTTTCCTGTCTGGTGCGTTTTGCTGCGTGAGAGAGGGTTGAAGCACCACTTTCAAACCTCCACAAACTGGTATTTTTCACTTACAGGGAGAAATTGTGCCTCATTGCTAGCACAGTGATGTTTTCTCTCACAGTGAGAGACTGTCTCTCGGTAGTAAAATAGAGGCGGTTGTATCTTTTCAGTCTTCATGACACATAGGGATACATAAAACACACAGTCTCACAAGCAGGTACATATTCCTGTATCAAGATACATAAACAAGGAACCGTACTTGTGCACACATCCATATAATATATACAGAACGACTTTCATACACAAACTTACATACACACGTGAGACATGACACTTCATACAGCTGAAGCCACGAGAAAGAATCATACACAGAGCCACAAACTTAGGAAAATACTCTTTGGCATAGTTACATGTATAGTAAACTACATGTATAGTAAACTACTCTTTCTCATAACATAGGCTTTACTACACAACTCGTCCCGAGTCGAGTTTACATATTTGTGATATATATATATATATATATATATATATATATATATATATATATATATATATATATATATATATATATATATATATATATATACACGTCCCACGAGTTGTGGTTCGGGGACAAACACACACATGGGTTCGATTCCATTTTACGGATTCAGTATTTGCTCATAGATATATCGCGTTCTTTTGTTTTCACTGGGGCGGAGCTTGTGTGTTCCGGCCGGTGTGACGTTCCGAATGACCTAAATCACTGTTCGAATGACCTGAGACGCTGTTCGGAAGACCTAAGACATGGGCCCCCTCCCTCGAACAAGCTTTGGTTAATCAGATTATATTGCCTTAGCCAACCCAATCCAGCCTAACCCAACCGAACCCTACCTAATCTAATCCGACGTAACGCTAATTAGTGCGAGAAATCATCGCAGATTAGAGAACTCAAGTGAGAGGACAGGTTGTTAAATAAGCCAAACCATCACATTCAAACCACAATTGTAAACTAAAACAGCTCGTTAGCCGTAATGAGTAAACTAACCACAACACAACAACTGAATGTTTATGCATGAGAAGGATTATTTGAATGATTTATATGCAAATGAACGTCAATTAAACATTAGCACAATATTTGTATTAATTAAGAATACAGATGCTGTAGGAGAGAACGAAGTATTATATATATATATATATATATATATATATATATATATATATATATATATATATATATATATATATATATATATATATATATATATATTATATATATATATATGAGGTGATTACGGGCTCTGGGCTTAGAAGAATAAGACACAGCAAGAATAACTACATGGTATAATTCGTGCGCAAAGTTCCTTTCCTGCCTGGAACATCTTCAAGTGAGATATAAGGTGTTTAACACGTATTGTAGGAAGGGAAGGTGGGGTATATATATATGCACGTGTAGGGGGGGGGGGAGGTAGATTACGGGCTCACCATAGCCCGTGCTACTTGGAACTCTTTTGTTCTGAGTAGCTGAATGTAAACCAACAACAATAACGGGAAGGTAGTTGTTAGGTGAGCCAAGCAGTGGAGTAGAGGTTATAAGATCTAGGCCTCATTGTAGATAATGAGACAAAAGTCATTGTTTTGTATATCTGTATTATATAGACAAACAAAATAACGTAAAAGAAATCCTTAAGGAAATCGTAAAAGAAATCCTTAAGGAAATCGTAAAAGAAATCCTTAAGGAAATCGTAAAAGAAATCCTTAAGGAAATCGTAAAAGAATACACAGAGAGGCAATCACAGGTCGGAGGCATCAAAGGTTCCATCTGAAAACTGTACCTAATCCTACAGCTGTGCGAAATTTGCACGATAATAACGCCTATGCATTTTGATGAGAAGCTGTCCAGGCCCTGACGTCGGCAGACTCAGAGGCGCTGGAAGGTGATAGATTATACTCAAGGTCTGGCATTTTGTAATTATTTTACAATATACTCTTGACGCGCAGGTATGATAAAATATTATAAAATTCTTCTCTAGGGGGGCCAGATTCAAGAAGCAGATATGCAAGCACTTACGAACCTATCCATCTTTTCTCAATCTTTGGCGGCTTTGTTTACAATTATTAAACAGTTAATGAGCTCCGAAGCACCAGGAGGCTGTTTATAACAATAACAACAGTTGATTGGGAAGTTTTCATGCTTGTAAACTGTTTAATAAATGTAACCAAAGCCGTCAAAGATTGAGGAAAGATGTACACGTTCGTAAGTACTTGCGTAACTGCTTCGTGAATCCGGGTCCGGGTTGTGAACTAATTACGCTACTGACTAGATCTCACTAGAGTGAACGACTCACTCTAGTGAAATCTTGTGAAACAACAGAGTAGATGCTCGTTCGACGGTCAGGATATGCTCGTTCAAGCTCCCCTCAACCTTAAACTCGTTCATCAAGTTTATCATGCACAGATATTTAAAAAAAAATCATCATTTTACAGAGTATAAATTTATATAAATAATTTTTTCAGAATTTTGTGTATAGATAACTTTAACATCTAACCTAACCTAGGGCTATCATGACAATTATTTGTTTCTGCAGTACGTGGGTGGGTAAAGCATTTAGAGATGTGAGAATCGAACTTTGAATATGAGGAAAGCATTAGAGAAGTAAGACTTGAATTACACACAGAAATCCCAATTGCGTGATGTATCAAATGAACAAATCCACAAAGGGGCGTGACGAGGATTCGAACCTGCGTCCGAGAGCATCCCAGACGCTTCGAATCCTCGTCACGGCCCTTGTGGATTTGTTCGTGAGATTTGAACTTAGAACACGAGGGAAGCACAGTTACACAAAAAGTTCGAACGTCATTAGTTGTAAGTCCTGTGTAAAAGTGTATTGAATTGAGGAAGAGTGAGGCCACGACTGGAATAACGTGAATTTGGTTAGTATTTATGAGGACGGGCTGTGTGGGGCTGTAACCGACTCATAAATCTTGCATTTGTTGTCGACTCTGAGTTGCCATTAGCAATCCAGACAGGTTTTAGAAGCTGCTTTCATCTAAAATTAAAATGACTAGTTCGAATAAACTCTCATTTGGGATTCAGTAGAGAGAATAAACTTAAAAAAAATCCCTCGAAGCATTTGACACAGCAGACTGATACTTTAAACGTTCACTGACCTATAATATAACACACTGAAAACATTCCTAACCCATGTGAATGATGTCTCACACTCATTCAAACTAAATCCCCATTCTCACACTCATTCAAACTAAATCCCCATCCACACACTCATTCAAACTCCCTCATCTTCACATTCACTCACACTCCCACCATCCACACACTCACACTCCCACCATCCACACACTCACACTCCCACCATCCACACACTCACACTCCCACCATCCACACACTCACACTCCCACCATCCACACACTCACACTCCCACCATCCACACACTCACACTTCCACCATCCACACACTCACACTCCCACCATCCACACACTCACACTCCCACCATCCACACACTCACACTCCCACCATCCACACACACTCTCGGGTCTCCTGTTTGTTTTTATTTTATTCTCATGGAAACGCATTAAATTAATTACAAAAACATCTGACAATTTACACTATAGTCCAAAGTGTGTCCCGTCTCGTCGGTCACTCTGCCAGAGTGAATTAGAGAACTTAGAATTAGAGAACTTAGAATTAGAGAACTTCACAGCTTGCTCTCTCTCTCTTTATCTACATATAGCATGTATTAGTATTATTTACGTTCTGTCTCCACGAATTATATGTATATCGTTTCGTGTTACGATTTTGTGATGGATTATTATTTTTTTTACTTCTTCTAATTTATATATTTGTTTACTTTTTTTTTAAATATGGTGCAGTTATGGAAGGGAATAATATATATATATATATATATATATATATATATATATATATATATATATATATATATATATATATATATATATATATAACCCACTGGCGAAGCTCTTGAAGAAGTTCCCAACAAAGCCTCTTGAAATGCCTCTTGCTACCCCTTAGGGGGGTTCCACCTGACCTTAACACCTATTCACTAAGGTCAAACTCCTTACCGTGGGAAACTGCAGCTCCTGGAGCCCAGATACAAACAAGTCATTCAAATCTAAAATCCAATTTCACCTCCAAAACTGAACACATAAATGTCATTGCAGCTTATAATTATCTAGAGAAGTTGCTTGAACATAAAAGTTATCTTCAAATGTTACACCGTGAAAAATCAAGATTGTTGTAGTTGCACGAAGCTTGGAAACCGTTCTCAGGCTCCTTTCTTTGTCTATAAAATAAAGAAGTAGCGAGTAGCTGGCTACTATCTCTCTCTCTCTTGTTCTTAAGTACCTCAATTTCGCAATTACACACACACAAAAAAGGAGCAATCTTTCCTGTGTGTTAGACTAAGTTATCTTCCCTCTCATCATCATCTGCCCCGAGGAGAGAGAGAGAGAGAGAGAGAGAGAGAGAGAGAGAGAGAGAGAGAGAGAGAGAGAGAGAGAGAGAGAGAGAGAGAGAGAGTGTGAGTGAGATCTGACACACACTATGTGGCTAGCAAGTTCTTTCGCCACTTTGTAACCAAAGATCAGAGGCTTAGAAGCGAACGAGATCCTCGCACTTGTAGCTCAGTGACATGAAACCGGCCGGACCTGATGGGGTGAAAGTTACCTTCAAGGACAGTGTGGGGGAAGGTTTTGCCAGCTTCACTTACCTCTCCACACCCAATACACCCCCCTCTTCTCCCCCCTCCTCCTCTCTCCCCCACCTGGGCACACCCCTCCTCAGCAACACCCCCTCCCCGTCAACACACATACACACTCACACACACACACACATACACACACACTGCTTCGAATCATCCTTGACAACCTACCTCACTCCGGAAACTCATGAGAAAAATTTACCTTTGTATACCTCATGCATAATACACCCCCCTCCCCTAACCTTCTTGACACCGGCATCTGGTCATACACACCTGTATATCTTGACTGGTTATACACGCATCCTTTTGCACTCTCCTCTTCGATATATCCAACGATTTATATAACTTATTATAACAACAAGGTTTAAGGCACCTTGTATTAATTTATTTGCTCAGTTTCCTCTCTTAAGAGGAAAAGTGTTATGAGGAATAATACTACAGTGTATTAGAAAACGTAATATGTAAATTGACATTTAGAAAACAGTTCAAAGCTGTGCAATAAAATAAATCCCTAGATAACCCTAGATATCCCTAGATACTTAGACCACATAATATCAGAACTCTCCTCCTCTCTGGGCTCTCTAAACACATACGCTCATCACGGGTCTGTCGGTATAGCGCCTGGGACATCCAAGAACGCGAGTTGGATCCCATTACATGACCTCAATATATATAAAAATTGTTTTGTCTTGTGATTTAATGAAGCCTTAGGTAATTATGTAAACACAGCAAACACAGACAGTTGATGAGTGGACAGTGAAAAGAGCTGAAAGAAATGACAGACTTAGACAGAGAAAGAGACATTAAAGTAAAGAGTGATATGATAGTGTACCGGCTATTCTGCAATCTACACACTCCTGGACTGAACACCATCAGTATGCAAGGGGACAAGTGATGACTATATACACCTCCTTAGCAATTGCACCCCCCCCCCCTCCCCCACCTCCATCAAACCCTGTTGCATGCTGATATTACACAACTGCTCCCTCGTTAGAAGCGAGGGAGCAGTTGCGTAATGTCTCCCTTCCGTTAGTGCAGACTAGACGAGACTCGAGGCAATTAGAGGGGTGGCATGATTACAACGGGATGAACAACGGTAACGCTAATTGAGACTGAATAATATAAGAACAACGGCAAACAGAACGGAACAGAGCTAACGGAAGAACAACAGCGAGAATAGTGGCGCCATTCGCAGCAACACGTGTTGAATAGATAGCGTTACGAAAAGATAACGGGATGAATAGATAAGATTTCTCACGGAACTAGAATCTTGCGATTCCGGAGGGAATCTTACAAGATCTTCGTGACGTGGTTTGAGGTCATCGACCAAGTGACCTGTGAGGCATATGATAGACAATCTATCTATCTACAATCTATCTACGATTCGAAGCTCTACGCATGTACATCTTTCCTTATATAATAGCCATTTAAATGTAATAAAATCGCAATTTAATTTAAGTATTAAAAAGTGTTTAAGAGTTGCGAAGCACTACGAGGGTATTTAAAACAATAACAACTTTGGGTTGTAGAAGTTTTGAAGCTCGTAAGTTGTTAAGTGAGTGTAAACAAGACCGCCATAATTGTTCAAAGATGTAGAGGCTTCGTAAGTGATTCTTTGAGGATTCTTGGTCCCAGGTGGGGGGGGGGATTGAAACGTGTTTCATACGTGTGTGGTGGAATAGTTGTTTTGTTTTCAATCACGTTAGTGTGACTTGTCAGATGGTCTGTGACTTGTATTGAGTCTTGAGACTTCGTTTAGCTCCTGGGACCCTGCTTAAGTCTTTCGAGCCAGCTTAAGTCCTTGGACTGACTGTGCACTCCCTTTAGTTATGCTGTAAGGAAAGGCTGACTGCTATGTTAGACTTGTGAAGGGTCTAGTTGATAGGAACGACTCGTGTACAAGTGCCTGGTCGTGTAGGTCGTATGACCCCCTGCCTGGTCATGAAGGGCATGACCCGGAAAGCCCAAACGTTCACGTCCAGGGAAGGGACGAGGGGGCTTTAAGACCACCTCACTCCTCTATCTTGGCTGCTTTCCAGAGAGACTCTTGACCACAGCACAGCCACCATCATTACTAACGTACAAGGAGTACGTTAGTAATGGAGTACATTTTGTACCTCACTTCTCGAGGTTATTGTTATGGATTCAGCTACTCATACAAGTTCCAAGTAGCACGGGCTATGGTGAGCCCGTAGTGGCCTTACCTGACACAGGAGCGGGGCAAGTAGCACGGGCTATGGTGAGCCCGCAGTGGACTTACCTGACACAGGAGCGGGGCAAGTAGCACGGGCTATGGTGAGCCCGTAGTGGACTTACCCGGCACAGGAGCGGGGCAAGTAGCACGGGCTATGGTGAGCCCGTAGTGGACTTACCTGGCACAGGAACGGTGCAGTGTTTGCCGAGGAATGTTCCTAGAGAATTTCGCACCATAATGACAGCACGAGCAAGACCCTTTCATTAACATCAGGCGTGAAGACCTCTCGTCTTAATCTTCACGATCGCCGGCATAAATTTGTGGTGCGAGGTCTCATCGCTCACCTCCGCTCGCCAAAATTATTATGGTAACGCCTTTATCGCCCGCCCGACGGCTCCTTTAAGTGTTTAACGGAGGAATGATGTTTTGATGCGAGATGACGAGCCTCACGCCGCTCCAGCATCCCTCTCGCATGATGCCCGACTCGTGCTGCCTCCTGTTGACTCTGGCTGTCATTAGTGATCTCCTTACAAGGATTTCTGAATAAAAGATTTTATAACGTTATATGTCTGTCTCTCT
>NC_091237.1:19081915-19164415 GCF_040958095.1 Procambarus clarkii | reverse complement strand
AAAATAAACAATTACATAAAAAACAAAAAAACAATTATAACAATTGTTTTTTATGTAAAACGAGATTTAAATGTTCAGTGAGAAACAACAATATAATTCCTTTCGAGTTTCTAATAAATAAATTTGTTGAAAGCAGATTAATTTTTTTTCTGGGGAGGGGAGAGGGGGGGGGGGGGGAGGGGACGAGGTCTTCACGACCCAGTCTCACAAAATTGAGCGGAGATTACCTTCCTCTCCGGGACAAGACAGAAATAGGCTGAAGAAAAAGTAGGTAAAAATACAGTAGGCTGAAGAAAAAGTAGGTAAAAATACAGTAGGCTGAAGAAAAAGTAGGTAAAAATACAGTAGGCTGAAGAAAAAGTAGGTAAAAATACAGTAGGCTGAAGAAAAAGTAGGTAAAAATACAGTAGGCTGAAGAAAAAGTAGGTAAAAATACAGTAGGCTGAAGAAAAAGTAGGTAAAAATACAGTAGGCTGAAGAAAAAGTAGGTAAAAATACAGTAGGCTGAAGAAAAAGTAGGTAAAAATACAGTAGGCTGAAGAAAAAGTAGGTAAAAATACAGTAGGCTGAAAATAAAATAGGCTGGAGAAAGGAAGCTGGAATTCAATACAAATAACCTGAATTTAAATGCCAGAGGTTTCAGAGGCATCAAGTTCTGTGGTAATTGTACACATGACTCACAACTGGCCACAGCAGGTGTGTGTGAAGTTAGCCATGCAGCAGGTGTATAAAGTTCCGAATGCAGCTGGTGTGTGTGTGTGTGTGTGTGTCTAGACGCTATTGAGATATCAGGTTCCTTAAACTATTAATGTTACCATTATAAAACCATCCCTTCAGCTAACTCAGTATCAGTCGACTGAAATTGCCGAGTCACAGAAGATAATTCAACGAGAAACACACAAGACTAACTCAAGAGTATCATCCCCCAAGTCCCCCTGAAAAAAGATTGAGCAAGACCAGACCAGTTCCAGGGGCTTGGCTTACATCCATAAAATATGCATTGATAACAGGTCAAGGGAAGCTCCACCGATCGCCGAGTCGGGATCCTAAACTTGTTGAGAAAGCAACTGATGAATGCATGATCAACCGAGGACAATTGCAGACCTCATATCAATTAATATGAAGATGCTGAGGATAGCAGCAGACCTTAGATCATTCCATCAGGTGCTGAGGACAGTAGCAACAGACCTCAGATGAGAAATAAGTGCCATTAGTTAATGGGGACATGCCATGAGAAGTGGGTCCCCCTTCCGAGACGAGTTAATAACATAATTAAGCATATGCTGGGAGTGTTTCATGAGTTATGAGGCCCAGGAAACACTCTGGTCGCTTAGGAGATGAAGTTAAGTTACTGTGATTAACTTGTGAGGAACTTAAGAGACGGGAAGTTACGAAGCTTTTTATACGGGTTAAGATTTTGGAATGGCTGTTTACTGTCAACTTTGTGGCTATTTTGTCTTCACAACTCTGTCCTATTCCTTATTTATTATCTGTTTCTTCATATAGTCCTTCTCTTCCTGCCTCTTCCTCTTTGGCATTGACGGGGAAAGGTTGCCATGAGGCATTGCAACTCGTCCTCTTACAACGTCGCATTTCGCTCGTAGGCGTTACATAAGGGCCAAAAAATGTCGTACAAGAAAATGTAAGCGAAAGCGAAAGTGACGTACGGTACCCGTTTTCTGTTTTGGGTCCTCTGGTAGAGTAGGAGAGACCACTTTAAATAGTCCGTTTTCTTGACGTTGGGAAACTTTAGGAGGACGGGCAGGTCATTGACAGGCAAGAGTCGTCATTTAGTGACGCAGCTCAGCCATTGACGGGAGAGAATGGCCGTAAGACCGTAAGGGGGAGCCAGTCGGCCGAGCGGACAGCACACTGGACTTGTCATCCTGTGGTCCTGGGTTCGATCCCAGGCGCCGGCGAGAAAAATGAGCAAAGTTTATTCACCCAATGCCTCTGTTACCTAGCAGTAAAATAGGTACCTGGGTGTTAGTCAGCTGTCACGGGCTGCTTCCTGGGGGTGGAGGCCTGGTCGAGGACCGGGCCGCGGGGACACTAAAAGCCCCGAAATCATCTCAAGATAACCTCAAGAAGATCATTGTAAAACACCCTGATTAGCGCACTCTGAGCTCGCTAAGCTCAGCCAGCTAAGCTCAGCCAGCTAAGCGAGCAGTTCGTTTATCGCACCACGTTTTTGGTAACGTGGGGGCGTTAGCCACACATACATGCCCCACGTTATCTAAACAATCACAGGAAAAAGGTTATCATGTATAGCCAAACTCAATTACGGGCTCACCATAGCCCGTGCTACATGGACACTTCGTCCTGAGTAGCTAAATCTTTAACAACAATAACATCTAAAACTACTAATATATTACGCTTAAAAAAATAAAAATAAAATAAGTCGTCCGTTTGAAGTATTAGCGCGCGCACGTCTGACGTAATGACGCGGTTTCTGCTGCTTGATCAAGCCTTTCGTATAATTAGCGAAGCCTTAATGGTTTCGCTAAGTTCAAGCGAGTTCACTGCCCAAAAAGGATTAAGGTGATTTTAATTTCGCATTCTTCTCTCCCTCTGTAATTATCATGGTAGCCAATTACCGATAATTTAGAGGTAATTAGACCCTGAGCGGAGGGAACTTTGGGAGGAGGAAGGCTGATTCGCGTATCTTACTCGTTTTTAAATAATTATGAAACTCAAAACCTAAAAAAAATATTACGATTGTAGCGACGAAAGCAGTTTAGAGAATTAGCGGATAAAGTTTAAGTTTTATCAATATAGTCTTGAGAGTCTCATGATATCGTTCAAAAGGGGTTAATTAGCAAGTAGATGGAATTAGATCTATTATATAGTGTTCAAAGTGGAATCAGATTTACGGGCTATTCATGCCCGTGCCACCTCTTGGGTGGCTTAATCTCAATCATCTGGAGTAAGATTTATTTAATTAACGAAGCTGAGACTGTAGATTATAAGGGTGTAAGACTCATATTACTTTATGTAATGAGGCAAATTAAACAATTTGTTTGTCAAGAAAAATACACACACACAGATTAGTACGTGAACAAGGGGACACATGTGGAAACTGTGTACCCAAATGAGCCACAAGAACGTTAGAAAGAACTTTTTCAGTGTCAGAGTAGTTAACAGATGGAATGCATTAGGCAGTGATGTGGTGGAGGCTGACTCCATACATAGTTTCAAATGTAGATATGATAGAGCCCAATAGGCTCAGGAATCTGCACACCGGTTGATAGTTGAGAGGCGGGACCAAAGAGCCAGAGCTCAACCCCCCACGCAAGCACAACTAATGAGCGCACACACGCACTCGTGTGTGTAAATCGTGTTTAAATTATATAAGTAATGTGGGTAACCTGTTTATTCTCAAGGTGTCCCGTGGGCTTGAGGCAACTGGTGACCTTCCCTAAGCTGCAACCCACAACTATTACCCATCCCCAGAGAGCCCATTCACTCCCCCCTCTCCCTTACCTTCCCTCGCATTCACCCACTTACCTTACCCTAGTCAATCTTCACTTATCCCCCCTTTCTATATACATCATACTCTGTATCATCTATCCTCCTCTTCCTCTCTGTTTCCTCTCAATTCATCCACCGATAACCTTCTACTCCCTACCTCATTATTCCTCCCTGTTTGGACTCTACATTCCCTCCCTCACTCCCTCACTCCCAGCAAGTAGCTACGCCGACCACTCCGCGTCCTTCAATAAGGTGAAAGTCACTTTATGTAACGCCTTTTTGCGAATTTGTAACCCCAATGTGAGAGTGATTCTTAAACTGCTTTATTTTGCGTTGGGGTTATTCAGTATGTTGGGTACGTTCTGTATTTTTGGAGTATGTTCAGTGTTGAGTATGTTCAGTTTTAAGTATGTTCAGTGTTGAGTATGTTCAGTGTTGAGTATGTTCAGTTTTAAGTATGTTCAGTGTTGAGTATGTTCAGTGTTGAGTATGTTCAGTGTTGAGTATGTTCAGTGTTGAGTATGTTCAGTTTTAAGTATGTTCAGTGTTGAGTATGTTCAGTGTTGAGTATGTTCAGTGTTGAGTATGTTCAGTTTTAAGTATGTTCAGTGTTGAGTATGTTCAGTGTTGAGTATGTTCAGTGTTTAGTATGTTCAGTGTTGAGTATGTTCAGTTTTAAGTATGTTCAGTGTTGAGTATGTTCAGTGTTGAGTATGTTCAGTGTTGAGTATGTTCAGTTTTAAGTATGTTCAGTGTTGAGTATGTTCAGTGTTGAGTATGTTCAGTGTTGAGTATGTTCAGTGTTGAGTATGTTCAGTATGTGCAGTGTGATGATTTTCATTGTTAATACTATTTAAATTGTCATCATTAATAATAATAATAATATTATATGCTTAAGGCTAACAATGCCAAAACTGTTGCATAACCTGAAAAAACATATTTTATTAAATGGCTCCAAATTAAAAAGCATATTTTATTAAATGGCTCCAAATTAAAAAGCATATTTTATTAAATGACTCCAAATTAAAAAGCATATTTTATTAAATGGCTCCAAATTAAAAAGCATATTTTATTAAATGGCTCCAAATTAAAAAGCATATTTTATTAAATGGCTCCAAATTAAAAAGCATATTTTATTAAATAGCTCCAAATGAAAAAAAAAATTATTAAATAGCTCCAAATTAAAAAAAAACATAATTTACTAAATGGTTCCAAATTAAAAAACCATTAAAAACCAAAACTCTAAAAATTATCAGAGGTAAAATAATTGGATATTATTTATCCTGCGCTTGAAGGAGGCTTTCGTATTACGTGTGCTAATTGGTACGTTGTGTGTTTGGTAATTGGATGAGTGTTTACCATTTGCTTTAAGAGGCAATTGGGCATCACGTTCCGTAATTGGACAGAGCGGGCTAATTGGACATTACGTGTCATATGGACACCTTAATGTAGTATATTTCGCTCGTTATCCTGTCCGCGATTGTGTGATCTTTAGAGCATCTTGTCCGGAACAACGTGTTCAAAACACGTGTGTCATGCTGTACATCGTGTGTGTGTGTGTGGTAATTGATGCATTAGTTCTCACTAATTAGTGTATCACTTGTGTTATTAATTGATGTATCACGTGATGGCTGATGCATTACACTGAGTCAGTAATTGATGTATTGTGTCACTAATTGATGTAACATGTATACTAATTGATGCATCATGTTGTGGTACTAATTGATGTGTTACATGTGGTAATTGCTATATGAAACGTGGGAATAGAGTCATAATTTCATGAAATAACAGCTTTCATAAGTCTGAAGGCTGTTACTTTACTGGAGGTGATAACTTACTGAAATGGCTACATTACGTGAGATGATTAACTGTGTGTGTGTGTGTGTGTGTGTGTGTGTGTGTGTGTGTGTGTGTTTTCCTGCCCTTCTCATTTGCACATTTGCTAATCTTATGTGTTAATTTGTTCAACGCGTGTGTGTTGATTTCATCAGCACGTGAGCTAATTTTCGCCTTATTGTGCTCATTTGTATTAAACCTTTTCTCAACACCATAAACATTGTGCTATGCCAAATTAATTAACAGTTTGAATGGCCGAAAAAATTACAATGCTCTATTGGAAAATTAAGAATATTTAATCTTACAAAACAAAGCTAAAATCTAATTTACTTTCTTAGTTTTCTTAACAATTAGCAAGCTACATTTTTATTTATATTTACGTATATATTCAAGAGTTCTTAATTCTTGTACAGCCACTAGCATTCATAGCGTTTTGGGCAGGGTCTTAATCCTAATTTTCCCCGGAATACGACCCGCCAAATCGTTTAACAACCAGGTACCCATTCACTGTCGGGTGAACAGAGGCAACAGTTAAAGATTGGCGCCCAGTAAATCCTCCCCGGCCAGGATACGAACCCGGGCCAAAGCGCTTGCGAAACCCCAGGCGAGTGTCTTACCACTTCGCCAAGGGGACTGCTGTTATAGTTGAAAGGTCAGGTAAGGTTGAAAGGAAAGACATGAGGATAAGGATTTGGGATGGGACGGGGGAAAGGAATGGTGTTCAACCACTTGGAAGGTCGGAGATTGAACGCGGATCTGTAATGCAGCGAGACCGTCGCTCTACCGTCCAGGCCACTTGGTTAAACAGTTAGGTAAGTCAACACAGGTATCCCCGAGGTAATATTCCTACAAACATAGACCCACACTACAATATCCTCCACATCGTGGTCAAGTCGGTATAGTGCGTGAGCTTTTGGGAGTCCAGGAACTCGAGTTTGATCCTATTAAGCGGCCTCAATGTTTTTATTTAATCAAGAGTTAATCAACTGTTGTGGGTTGCATCATGTACAAGTATTAATACACATTGGCAATGAAGAGTTATTCCCCTTGGGTATTTTGTTGCTAATGTTAGTCTAAAGTATATGAGTGGGATTGGGGGGTTATAGATAGGAGCTGCCTCGTATGGGCCAATAGGCCTTCTGCAGTTACCTTTGTTCTTATGTTCTTATGTAAATTTCTCCTAATTAATATGATTCTCTGAATTGTAAATGTATTTTTATTCTTTCAGATTGTGGTCCTTGTGGTTAGCTTGGCCGCCTGCGGGCTGGCGGACAAGCTGCCTTCCTCTGGGGGCTCCACTCAGGTATGGTGGGGATGGAGGTGGTTAGTAGGGTGTGGCTGGTGTGGTGCAGTGAGGTGTGGCTGGTATGGTGCGGTGGGGTGTGGCTGGTATGGTGTAGTGGGGTGTGGCTGGTATGGTGGGGTGGGGTGTGGCTGGTATGGTGGGGTGGGGTGTGGCTACTCCAGTATGGTGTAGTGGGGTGTGGCTGGTATGGTGCAGTGAGGTGTGTGGCTGGTATGGTGCAGTGAGGTGTGTGGCTGGTATGGTGAGGTGGGGGTGTGGCTGGTATGGTGGGGTGGGGGTGTGGTGTGGCTGGTATTGTATGGAAGTATGACTCTACTGTCTACTCCCACAGTCACCTAACAATAATTTCCTTAATTTCAAAACAATATAACATTAAAAGTAACTAGTCATGCTTTCCCTTATCTCCTAATTTTAATAATACAAAATCAAGTTATCGCTAACCAAATCTTGTTTTCTAGGTACTCGCTCGAACAGTCAGTGTCAAAACACCAGAGAGAGTCTCGACCGTCATCTCACATTTCACCCCTGCCGACCACCGATACGAAGCAACCGGGAGTGTTGTCATTGACAGGGCTCCGTCAGCAACTTCGGCGGCAAGTTTGCCTCGGGCATCTGTCAAGCCTCCGAGTCCATCACCGGCGCAAACTTACGGCGCTCCGTCCAGTCCAGTTCCTGCAGCCAGGGCATCTTCTCCCTCAGCTTCCAAATTAGCTCTCACCCGCACCGTTTCAGTCAAGACCCCTGAGAGAGTCTCCAATGTTATCTCTCACTTCACTCCTGCAGACCACAGGTACGATGCCACTGGATCTGTCGTCATTAACAGAGGTTCGTCACATCAAGCTTCTTTAGCAAGTCAAGCATTCCTCAGCGGATCCGGTGCACGAAGTATTCAAGCTGCTCCAGTTCGATCTGTTCCTGCTCCAGCTGCCCCTGCTCCTGCTCCAGCTGCTCCAGTTCGAGTATCAGCACCTGCTGCTTCTCAGTTAGCTCTCAAGCGCACTGTCTCGGTCAAGACCCCAGAGAGAGTCTCCAATGTTATCTCTCACTTCACTCCAGCAGACCACAGGTACGATGCCACTGGATCGGTCGTCATTACAAGAGGCTCATCAGCTCAAACGTCTTCAGCAAGTCAAGCTTTCCTCAGCGGATCCGGTGGTCGAAAGGTTCAAGCTGCTCCTGCTGCCCCAGCCCCAGCTGCTCCAGTTCGTGTTTCAGCACCTGCTCAAGCCGTCTTTGTTGCTCGACCAGCTGTTTCTGCTTCTGCCTCGCAGTTAGCTCTCAAGCGCACCGTCTCAGTCAAGACCCCAGAGAGAGTCTCCAACGTTATCTCTCACTTCACTCCAGCAGACCACAGGTACGATGCCACTGGATCGGTCGTCATTACAAGAGGCTCATCAGCTCAAACTTCTTCAGCAAGTCAAGCTTTCCTCAGTGGATCCGGTGCACGAAGTATTCAAGCTGCTCCAGTTCGATCTGTTCCTGCAGCCCCTGCCCCAGCTCCAGCTGCTCCAGTTAAAGTTTCAGCACCTGCTCAAGCTGTCTTTGCTGCTCGACCTGCCGCTTCTGCTTCTGCTTCTCAATTGGCTCTCACCCGTACCGTCTCCGTCAAGACCCCAGAGAGAGTCTCAAATGTTATCTCTCACTTCACTCCAGCAGACCACAGGTACGATGCCACTGGATCTGTCGTCATTACAAGAGGCTCATCAGCTCAAACTTCTTCAGCAAGTCAAGCTTTCCTCAGTGGATCCGGTGCACGAAGTATTCAAGCTGCTCCTGCTCCAGCTGCTCCAGTTCGAGTTGTTCCTGTGGCCCCTGCCCCAGCTGCTCCAGTTCGAGTTTCAGCACCTGCTCAAGCTGTCTTTGCTGCTCGACCTGCTGCATCTGCTTCAGGATCTGCCTCTCAATTGGCTCTCACCCGTACCGTCTCCGTCAAGACCCCAGAAAGAGTCTCAAATGTTATCTCTCACTTCACTCCTGCAGACCACAGGTACGATGCCACTGGATCTGTCGTCATTACAAGAGGCTCATCAGCTCAAACTTCTTCAGCAAGTCAAGCTTTCCTAAGCGGGTCCGGTGGTCGAAAGGTTCAAGCTGCCCCTGCTCCAGCTGCTCCAGTTCGAGCTGCTCCTGCCCCAGCTCCAGCTGCTCCCGTTAGTGTTTCAGCACCCGCTCAAGCCGCCTTTGCTGCTCGACCTGCTGCTTCTGCTTCTGCCTCTCAGTTGGCTCTCAAACGCACCGTCTCCGTCAAGACCCCGGAGAGAGTCTCCAATGTTATCTCTCACTTCACTCCTGCAGACCACAGGTACGATGCCACTGGATCTGTCGTCATTACAAGAGGCTCATCAGCTCAAACTTCTTCAGCAAGTCAAGCTTTCCTCAGCGGATCCGGTGGTCGAAAGGTTCAAGCTGCTCCAGTTCGAGCTGCTCCTGCTGCCCCAGCTCCAGCTGCTCCAGTTCGAGCTGTTCCAGCTCCTACTCAAGCCGTTTTTACTGCCCAACCTGCTGCTGCTGCTGCTGTTGCTGCTTCAGGTTCTGGTTCTCAATTGGATCTCACCCGAACTGTTTCTGTCAAATCGCCAGAGAGGGCCTCCAATGTTATCTCGCACTTCACTCCTGCAGAACATAAGTACGAGGCCACTGGATCTGTCACTATTTCCAAATCCGCAGGTGGATCTGGTCGACTGTCATCTGCAGGTGCTTCCAGGCTCTCATCTAGTGCCTTTGGCCTAGCATCAGGGGGTGGCAGCGGTCAATCGTATGCTAGTGCCAGTGGGCAAGCATCAGGCAGTGGCTATGGACAGGTGTCAACTAGCTCAACCAGACAAGCATCAGCCTCATCTTCATCTCAGACAGCAGAATTTCAACGCTCGCAGGCGGCAGCAGCAGCAGCAGCAGCAGCAGAAGAATTACAACGTTCCCAGGCAGCTGCAGCTGCAGCAGCAGAATTTCAACGCTCCCAGGCAGCAGCAGCAGCAGCAGCAGCGGCAGCAGCATCTAGGCGTTCTCAGGCCGCAGCAGAAACAGCAGCAGCAGAATCCAGGCGATCTCAGGAAGCAGCAGCGGCAGCAGCAGCAGCATCCAGGCGTTCTCAGGCAGCAGCAGCAGCAGAAACAGCAGCAGCATCCAGGCGGTCTCAGGAAGCAGCAGCAGCAGCAGCCCAACGTTCTCAGGCGTCATCATCATCATCTTCATCCTCGGGATCATCTCAGTCCTTCACATACCGTCTAGCCGCTCCGTATGAGGGAGGAAGCTCCGTTTCTTCGGCTGACCTGTTGGCCGAGTTGGAGGCGTTCAGAGCCGATGCAGCTAGATCCGGCGTTAAAATTACTCAGGATGCCCGAACAAGACAAGCTGACAGTACAAGCGTAAGTATTCGTTTAAAGAAAGTAAAAACTTAGCCTATATGCATTTAGTAATATATTAATTATGGAGAGTTTGAGACAGAGGACAGATGACGGATCCATCAACAACGAATATACAGTTCTACTTTATGCATAAGAACATAATTATGGAAACTGCAGAAGGTCTATTGGCCTAAACGAGGTAGCATCTATATGCAATACTTTAAAAAAAAATAAAAACATAATTTCGAAACATATTGTACAAACTAACCTGCTTGTATTCCCAGGGCTCAGACCCATACAGCTTCAGCGTGCGAGTGGAGGATCACGACACCACAAATTACCAGAGTCGAGATGAGTGGGTGGGAGCTGATGGCATTACCTATGGCTGGTACACTGTCTTGCTCCCTGACGCCTACTTATACAACTACTCCTACATTGCTCACCCTGTTAAAGGCTACCAGGTACACCTTGCAGGAGGCTCAGTATAGCCCCCGACCTCCTTCTCTCCAACTCTCACATTTCTTTGTCTTTAAATCTTTAAACCAAAAAATAAAAAAAAAAAGAGTTCATTAAAGAAAAGCTCCTTGCCATGCCTTTGCTCTTGTTAAACGAGGAAAGTTAACTCTATATACAATTTCTCTTTTTCATTATTTCCTTATTTCCTAAAATTCTGAGAGCTTCAAACTCATTCCCATTCTCTATATCTTGGCTTTGTACAATACAATTACAAGATGGCTTTAAGTCCCTGTACTCTGAACAGGTGTTTGAACACCATTCAAAACAAGTTCCACTCATGGACATCGAACAATACCCCCTCACTTGTTGAGTAAAACTATATATACCAGTACAAATTTAAAAAAAATATATTTCTATGCAAAATATAAAAATATGTAATTTTTTTGACTTGATGGAAGGGATGAGAGTCAGGTAAGATATTAATGACGCAGTTATTATACATGTTTGTTGCAGCTTTGTAATGTCACCGGTAGATGGCGTCTTCTCAGATTGTCTGGGGAGTATCTGATAGATACAACGAAGGGCCTTAGGGGAGGGGGGGGGGTGGCCTTGTGAAGTGACAAATTGATTCAGGAATTGCCCTTTAGGATCTTGAGGAATGACAGATTGATAGAGCAGTGCTCTTTCAAGAGAGAGAGAGAGATAACTCAGTTCCATCAACTCCCATTACGTTCTGTAAATCATAATTTTTTTCTCAAATACTAGGCATGAAATATTGGTTAAATCATTACTTCTTGATAATGAAGAGGAACTGCCTTCCTCACCGTCATAAGTAAAGTCTGACGGTCCTCAGATGAGCAAAGTTCAGAGCTCGATCAGTTCTCTGAAGTCGTGCTGGAGAGTTTTCCCAGACACCGAGGAACGCTTTAAGACTGATGGCCAAATTATGGTAAAGTGTGTGCCAATATTCTATATTTGAAATAATTCTTAGTGTTAATCGATGAGCAGTAAAATAAGGTACAGTGAAAATGTATTAATAATACATTTTTAGTATGTGTGTATATATATGTGTGAGTGTGTGCATGTAATCCTCCAAAAGAGAGGGTAACATGGTATTAGCTATTTTTAAAACATTTTGACCGACTCCCCAAGAAGACAAGAAAAAACTATTTTCAGGTGATATGGTTCCCGCCATCGCAGTTGAGATTCCCACTTGACCCGCTTCCTTTCACTAGCCGTTGTGTCTAACTCTCCTGCCAATCTTTACAGGTGAAGGTGACCCGCAAGGACTCTGGTATCGCCCTCAAGCCCGTCGAAGCAGACATCTTTGCTCCAGCAACGATCTTCTCGAACCAGGGTATCACCCGACTTGCTGACTTCGCAGTTTCCGGAGTCAACAACGATTACGAATCCGAAGAAAACATGAACTATGATGAGAGTGCATCGATCACTTTTGCCAACTCTTTGGCAGAGGCTGAGAAAGTTACGAGGTCACAGTCTTCGTCGTCCAGGCCAGCAGTTTCTCTAGGCCCTGCTAGTCACTTGTGCGGCTTCCGAATTGTTCGTGAATATGGCACTGCCGGCTCACGCACTCTCCCGATACCTTCAGGCTCAATTCTATGCGGCTTCGGTCAGTCGGATGGTCAACGCTCTGCTGTATCCAAAGCATTTGCTAGTGGAGCCTCCGCTGGCTCTGATGTTCAGAGCTTGAAGACTTCAGGGAGCAGCTTCTCTTCAAAACAAGAATCAGGTTCGGGGTCCATCCGTGCTTCATCTAGTGGTTTCTCTTCTGGATCTGGTGCCATTACATCTGGATCTTCAAGTTCTTCATCTTCTCAGTCATCTGGATTTGGATCAAGTAGCTTCTCGGGATCATCAGCATCTTCTGGATCTTCAGCCTTCTCTGGCTCTGCAGCATCTTCTGGCTCTGCCGCGGCTTTTGGCTCTGCCGCTGCTTCTGGCTCTGCAGCTGCTTCTGGCTCCTCCTCCAGCAGTTTTGGTGGAGCTGCAAGTAGATCAGGCTCGACTGGGTCTTCATCAAGTGGCTCATCCTCTAGATTCGCAAGCGCATCTGGCCGTGGAGCTGAACAAGAAGAATCCGATAATTCATCTGAAGAAAGCCAGAGCTCGTCATTTAGCAGCGTATCCTCAAGTTCTGGATCCTCTGGTTCATTCGGTGGATTCTCCTCTGCGTCAGGCCAACGAAGATCATCATCTAGCAGCTTCTCCTCAGGATCTACCAGCGGAGGATCAGCATTTGGCAGTCAATCGTCAGCTGGTGCGTCTCTCTCACGCTCTGTTTCAGTCAAATCCCCTCAACGAGTGTCAAGTGTGATCTCACACTTCACTCCCGCTGAACATATTTATGAAGCAACTGGAAGCGTTAATATCGACTCTTCAAGACGGGCATCCAGTGGACCCGCGAGGTCTGTCTTTGTGTCCACGGCACCTGCACAGCCTGCCCTTGTCTCCTTCAGCAAACCAGCCGTTTCAACTGCTGGGTCATCTCAGTTGGCACTTTCCCGTACGGTCTCTGTCAGAACGCCCGAAAGAGCCTCCAATGTTATATCACATTTTACTCCTGCTGACCACAGATACGAGGCCACCGGATCTGTCACAATCAACAGAGCGCCTAAAGTCCAGGCTTCCTCTAGTGTGGCCCAGGTCCGCGCTGTACCTGCTCCAGCACCTGCCAGACCAGTTTCTGTAGCCCCGAAACCTTCTGCGTCTCAACTGGCGCTCACTCGCACCGTCTCCGTCAAGACCCCGGAGAGAGCCTCCAGTGTTATCTCTCACTTCCTTCCCGCGGACCACAGGTACGAGGCCACTGGATCCGTCAGCATTAGCAGAGGCTCCTCGTCAGCTCAAGCTTCTTCAGCAAATCGTGGTGTCTCAAGCGCACCAAGCGCCCCAGCTTCACCCGCACCACGTACCCTACCTCAGGCGGTTCCAGCTCGTGGGTACGGTCCTCCTGCCGCCCAAGCTGCTCCACGTACCCCTTCTGCATCCCCCTCCCAGTTGGCTCTCACTCGCACAGTCTCTGTCAAGACCCCGGAGAGAGCCTCCAATGTTATCTCTCACTTTACTCCAGCAGACCACAAGTACGAAGCCACTGGATCCGTCACCATCAACAGGTCATCGGCTTAAACAATTCATTTGCGTCACTTAAACGAGTGACAGCCTTTTCCAGCGGAAAGTTTCACTACCAGTAGCTTAGAAAATTATAGTTATACGCAAATATTTAAATATATGTGAATAATTTTCAGGGAAGCTCACTAATATTTAGGTAACACCGGAAACCATTCCCAACTCCACGAGCTGCAATTAAAAGTATCTTTCTTAGTAATTTAGCTGTTAATTGTACGATCCGTCGTAGTCTCAATTATCCCTAACAAACAGCTAGGATTTTAGTGATTTTCCTTCGACTTTTCTTCCTGATTTTCCCCACTCTGCGACATGTCTTACATTGCACTAACTATACTGTGTGGGCTTGGTGGTGTGGGTAACGTAACCTGAATTTCTTCTTAATTTTCCTGTAAACATTGATGATCTGTTAATCCATTAATTCATTTGATCTGACTGTAGTTTGATTCAACATTTGAGATGCTCATGAAGTCATTGTACGAATGACTGACAGACTACGAATCCGTGACGTCATATTCATTATTTATAGAGTGACATCTCTCATAGGGTAAATATTTATTTATTGTACAATTCTCTTTCTCACGTAATACGATAAAGTGATAATAAAAGATGAAGAAAGCAAATATGTATCATTTCTCACCTTTCTCAACCCCAAAGGTTCTAACCTACACCCTCACTCTCTCTCACCCCTTGATTCTCACCGTTCTCTCTCTCACCCCATTAAAATTTTCCCCCCTATCCAATAGCTCTTCCACTCTCCTTCTCCCCAAATAGATTTCACCTCCCCTCTCATACAACAGATCTGACATCCCCCTCTCCCCCATAAGATCTCACCTCCCCCCAATCATCAGCGAATTAAACGACCAGAAATCCACGCTAATCGCCACCTTTAACAAACCTTTCGTGCCAAAATTGGACCTTTACAAACACCTTAAGTTTCAGGGTGTGGAGTAACTGAGTGGTCTACGCTCTCGTCTCGCAATCGAGGGGGTTCAATAGCAAGGAAGAACAGAAACGGTTTTACCTTTCATCTGATGCCGATAGGGAGCCGGTCGGCCGAGCGGACAGCACGCTGGACTTGTGATCCTGTGGTCCTGGGTTCGATCCCAGGCGCCGGCGAGAAACAATGGGCAGAGTTTCTTTCACCCTATGCCCCTGTTACCTAGCAGTAAAATAGGTACCTGGGTGTTAATCAGTTGTCACGGGCTGCTTCCTGGGGGTGGAGGCCTGGTCGAGGACCGGGCCGCGGGGACACTAAAAAGCCCCGAAATCATCTCAAGATAACCTCAAGATATGCCTCCTATTCACCTAGCAGTAAAAATAAACATCCCGGAGTTAAGGAACGGTTGTGGGACTTCGGTGAGCCAAAGTACATTTTTTGTTTTCTGTCCCCGACAATGGGGGAGAAAATAACTTTTATATCATAAAAAAATCTTCTTCCATCTATCAGTTTGAAATGAAGTTTCTAATTGTTAAATATAATCGGTTGATACGCTACTGCTGCGTATTTCGGCAGGTGAAAAGTGGAAGCGTAAATTTAAACTCCGGTAGTACCTTCTTTTAAAAAAAATAGAAAAAAGTAAAGGATCTGGGGAGTAAGGGATGGATGAGGGGGAATAGTGTAAGGAATAAGCAGAAGGAAAGAGAGTGTGAGGTATGAGGATAAGTGGGCATTTTATATAAGGGATGAGGAAAAGGGAGGATAGTATAAGCGAAGAGGAGAAATGGATAGTATCAAGGATGAGAGAAGGATAAGCTGAGGCCACCCAAAGAATTACACACAATACTGAACACTTCAACAGCTCTAACAACTGTATTGTACCATTAACCACTGTATGTTATTGTATCACTACAATAACATACATTACATCTTCACAAGGATATAGTATGACTCTACCAAGCAACTCCAAACATAAAAATATATATTTCACACCTCATTTCCCCTCTTTCCAAGTGCACGAATTACCAAAAAGATCTTGTTTTTATATATATAAATTATACAAATCCCGAAACAAAATGACTAAAAGATGGACTCAGGTTGGGTTATTTGACCAAAAAAAAAGCACACATCAGGTTCTGCCTAGATATAATCTGCTCCATTGATGCTGACAGGCATCAATGTATTGATGATGATGAATGTTCCTGACTAGAAATCAAGCCAGGAGATGATTGATGTAAATCCCTCCGGCTTTACAGTTCACTGACTCGGTTTTTTTGTTTTGCAAGACAAATTTTCCATTGGCGAATCACCAGATACAGATTAACCCCCCCCCCCCCCCCCCACACACAATAGATATCAAGTCCAAATGTAACATAAATGAATGTATACAGAGGATAAAAATGCAATGCAACGTTATGCAATATCAAAAATAAATCACCGTTGTATTGAAATTTTCACTGTATCGGCCTCGAGAGGTTAAGTGTGTTGCTTCGGCTTCGTACGGTTCTGGTTAAGCCAAACAGTCGTTCTTTTTTACGGAGTGTCATATCGAGAGAACGGACTGGAGCCGAGACGAGTGGCGTGCCGCGGGGGATGTGTCTTAAATCCCTTTTTCTTATCCGGATAAATTATATCGATAACGGACTATATATAAACCGTGCAGGGAAGGAGCTCCCCAGTGCTGCTAAACCGGATTATTAATCCTTAATATCTCAACTACTAAACCGAATTACTATTTACTATCCCAGCTGCTAACCAGATTATTATTTACTACTATCTCAGCTGCATAACCGGATTATTAATCACTAAAAATCCCAGCTCCTATACTGTCCCCATACCCCAGCACGTATCCTAATATCCCTGGTATTATCAAGTCCTTCTATCCCTTCTGTAATCCTGACCTCCTATCCGTGCTCTTATCCTTTCATATACTGTACAGTCTTACTGGTTTAGCATTTTCTCATGATAATTAATCACCTTAATTACCTGGGAGAAAAAAAAAGAGTAACAACTTTACTGTAATTATTACTTTTCACGTCTAGTAAAGCTCGGCAAATTGGGCTAATAACGTGTAAATTTCTATGTAGAAATAAAGAGGAAATCTTTTCATAACTAACACACAAAGAGACAGATAAAGATGGAGTGATACAGG
Source organism: Procambarus clarkii (assembly GCF_040958095.1). Lineage (NCBI taxonomy): Eukaryota > Metazoa > Arthropoda > Malacostraca > Decapoda > Cambaridae > Procambarus > Procambarus clarkii. The sequence continues at coordinate 19,147,766 of NC_091237.1, read as the reverse complement.
AAAAAACAGAGACAGATAGAGAAACCGACAGACAGATTGCCGGAAAGCAGACATATAGACAGTCTAGTATGTCTGTCACTGGCTCTTTGCAGGAAAGGGTGGAACAGTCAACACGTGGGTCATGGGACGGAGTGACCAGAGTGTCTGATTCTCTTATAATACCATTAATAACACCAAAGGCGCCGTCAGTATGTTTTCAGGATTAATGAAGTATAACAAAATATTAAACAGTTTACCCATTGGTTTAGCAACTGTGGGAGAATTGCCTATTTATGCTGAGGCATAACATGATGAATTTTTTGTAAATTTTCCCCAGATCAGTGCGTAATGTTTTATATTACTATGAGAAAAAGTGAAATATTATTTTCAAAATATTTAGCTAGGCGTAGCTAGCGCCCAGTGCCAAAATCAGTCATGATGTCTATCATACGTTCAATGGCACACTGTTCCCTCTTAAATTATGATGACCCCAAATGGACCATGTTGGGCGTGTACCCCACAGGTATCATGGTGCAAAGTTGAGTGGGGCTACCCCAAGTGTCTGGTCCTCAATCTCAGACAGATATTTCCCATTATAGATATAGATGAAGGAATTTATTTACAACGTATGTATTGCAAATATATTCAGACAAAACTGAAACGATAAATTATTGTTTTCAATTCCAGGAAATGCATTTTGCAAATTGCTTACTTTTCTCGTCAGTCTTCAATAAAATAAATCTCTGCTAATTTCAACTAATGCATTCCAGCAAAACATTTGTCATCTGAATATTGGTATATATATATATATATATATATATATATATATATATATATATATATATATATATATATATATATATATATATATATATATATATATATATATATATATTAGATGCTTGGGTGACAGCTTCTCCTCCATATCAACCTACCCTGGCTTTGCGCCCTGGAGAGGTCACTTCAGACCGACAAGAAGATCGCAACTCCATAGTCTCCTGGACAAACGCGAAGGTTTGTCCAGAGAGTTGAAGATGAAGATTTTGGACGATGACACTATAGCTAGCTCCTTAAACCCTCTCTTTGATGACACAAGACAAATAAAGAAACAAAGGAGAAAACCTAGCTCTCTCCCTGTTCCTCTCTAAGTGTGAAATCGCCTCCTCAAACTCAAAGACAAATCCGTCTTCATGAAGCATTAGTGGTTTTATCAGGACTACTGGCTTTTGTAAGATGAATGTCACTGTGCAACAAACTCATCCCTTCTGTGCAAAATTAAATTCAAGTATGTTGAGGCTGCGAAATGTGAATGATTCTATTTCTCCAAAAATTTAATAAATAGCCTCTTAAATTTTAATTTGATAAATATTGTTAAATAATTCTTTCAACCCAATTTGATCCCAAATGTGTTCGTTAGTCAACTCTAAACACTTAAAATAAAAGATTGAAAAACCTGAGAGAGTTAATTCAACCGCATTGCGCAAAATCATATAAAAATGGGATTTTTTAAGACATATTTTACCATGGAACAAAGATAACTTATATTTAGAATTAGAAGCTTTGTTCGTAAATGATTCGTTCAAATCATAACATTTGTCGCTCGAGTGAAGAGCTGTAAATTGTAAATAAACTTGTAACTTACAAGTAGTTACCTACTAATATGATACTTATATTTGCAGACCAAATAACAAACTAGAATTATAAAACTTACAAAAGGCTCAGAAAGACTTGTTTATAGAAGCTAGAGATTTCGATACTAATACAAGTTTCTAAGCATAACAACGCGACTTTGAAGCTAGAAAGACATTTGAAAAAAAATTAGGAATAGCCTTTTACAAGGGCATTTTTTCTTTTTATCTAAAATTAATGTTATTCAACTTATTGACGCCTTTCACAACTTTGAATAATTACCAGATATCATAATACGGCAGCAACTGGTGTTCATTTTAATACTTATGACCCAGAATCACAACGAGTCTATTGAACTACCGCGTCCCAAGGGCTGTTATCATAGAGCGTCCATCCACCTCATACACAAGACTCCACAGAAGCACGTTTAGCACGCCAGCAAGTCCCTCTCTCCCTGGGGATTGTTGAATCTTTAAAACATAGCGATGAAAACCATACAGAAATAGGAACATACCTAAAAAATTGGTGGATTTGAGTCCCTCGATGATCAACCGTCCCTTACCTGTAATGGAAAGAAAGCGAATTATTTATGGGCACTAATTAATTAATTAAATAAATTTACACATTTCAATCCTCATATATCATATAGAAGTCAACACCTGATCAATCATATTTTAATCCATATATTTATAAACAGCTTGGGTGAAGGTGACACTTGATGATCGAGTAGTTGCTTACCTTGCCACTCGAAGAGGGCGCTGAGGTACCTAGATTACAGGTGTCAGACGAGGGCGCGTGCTTGACCCAACACTGCCTACGACAACACCCACGTACAGAACAAGCAGCTTTTCCTGTCCTGATGGCTCGTTTAATCCTCACATAAACAAAGTGCACTTTTATAGGTCCTTACTAGAGAAGGAACGAGTAGTTAAACTACGCTCGTCTCTGGTAACCTGTGTCCGTCACTCAGACCACAGAACAACCATCAGTAATCATCAGTGACCCGCGGAAGTAAAGGGTCGACAGAGTTCCCTTTCGAGGTTCGAAGCCCCCCGCTGATGAACCCACTCGAAGCCAAGTGCCAACCCGACCTCATTAACAAAGGCCAAATGCTCGTTAATTCCCGTTGATCTCGCTAACGAGCATTTTGGTCTTTCTTAATGAGAGCTACAAGTGGAGGTTCATCACAGCCCAGCAAACACATTTGTCAAATGCTTGACTCACTTCGTGTGTTCGAAGCGCGCCTCTCTGACTGCTTCACCCGCGTAATTTAAACAAATAATTCATCTCACTCTCATAAACACTGGACAAATGCTTGTTAATCCACCCCCCCATGCCCCCTCCCTGCCTGATTATGACAGAAAAAACACTTAATTGTAGCCAGTTACGCACAACTGATGGCGTTCGAATTTTTCTTGAACTGTACCTTGCTCACTTCCTATGTTCGAATCTCTTTTCGAAATTGATAACGAACATAGCTCAGAACTAAACTAAAAGTGAGGTGCTTCTTTCAGTGGAGATATTCCTCGTGTTACATTACCCTTTATTGAATAGTATAATACTACTTCATCACTGTACCTTCGTGTATATCTACCGTCACGCTGTGACCATTAAACTGACGTGAAACATTAATTGTTCCTGAAGCGCTCGACACACATGTTTGGATACACTGTACCGAGGCTACAGAATATATAAAGGTATTTCCTCTATCTTTACAATTCCAGTCCAGTCTGGTTCGTTCTCGCAATCTGGAATTCCGGGTTCGAATCCCAGGCGGAAAAGAAGTGTTCAGAAGCGTTTCCTATCACCAAATGCGGCTGTTCACCTTGCAATAAATAGGTACTCCTGGAGTTAATTAGTTTGTTGTTGGGTTGCATCCTGGGGGAAGGGGGGGGGGGCATAGTTCCACCTTAGGGGGGGCCCCTCGATATAAGCCTAATATCTCTAACACCAGACCAAAGACGTTTATCTAATTAATAAAGATCTTGTAGTTTTTATCCATGTGATACTTTGAAATACAGACAGGCGCTTGCCTACCTAAATTCCCACACACATACATATTGATACCAAATTTAATTCAAGGAAATTAATTGACAGGACCTTAAAATAATTCTTAAATGGTGAATTTGCGATCAGAAATTCAGGAAATGTTTGAATGTTTCACCGAATTTGTAAGAATTTAAAACGTGTCAATTGTTGAGGCAAAGATTTGAAATAGTCTCCTCGCCAAAGATCATTTAATCGTTTTCTTTCTCATAATGCGAGTTGAGAACTTTAAAATTTTGGTGTAACTCGTTTATCTATAAGATGCCTTTTTAAAATGTATATGATTTTACATTATTGAGGATCAGAAGCTCGTTGCCAGTGTATTAAGACAACTGCTGTGTGTTACATCTTATAAAAGGTTAGAAGTGTTAAAAAATTTCACTATTTCAGAAGTATTTTGTTATCCAATCAACTAATTTCCTTGAGTTAATTTTGGGTTTAATATCTCAATCAATCCTTCTGTTTAGAGAGTACTTAGAGCATCAATGTGCACCATCGTAGTACATATATTGATGTTATTAACAATTAAATGCGTTTGGAGACTGTAGCAGTCTCCGTGGTGTAGTGGTAAGACACTCGCCTGGCGTTCCGCGAGCGCTATGTCATGGGTTCGTATCCTGGCCGGGGAGGATTTACTGGGCGCAATTCCTTAACTGTAGCCTCTGTTTAACGCAACAGTAAAATGTGTACTTGGATGAAAAAACGATTCTTCGCGGCAGGGGATCGTATTCCAGGGACCATAGGATTAAGGACTTGCCCGAAACGCTACGCGTACTAGTGGCTCTACAAGAATGTAACAACTCTTCTATATATCTCAAAAAAAAAAAAAAAATTAGAAAGTAGAATTTGGTACAACTGAATTTGGACAAACCAGGAAACGCTTTGCATTTCTAGTACTACAGTTGGATTCGTTCTCGACTCACAATCGAAAATTCCGGGTTCGAATCCAGAAATGGGACAGAAATGGTTTGGCAAGTATCCTATCACCAAATACACCTGTTCACCTAGGTCTGTAGTATGTCTCTGGGGTTTGGGGGGAGGGTATATAGGCGTGGATACACTTGTGTGTGTATTTGAACGCCTTTCATGAGCATTAAAAACCACATGATTTGTATTAATTAGGTAAAGTTCTTCGTTTCAATATTAGTTTTTTGAATACAGGGCAAGTTACAGGGCTGTAACTTGTAAATTGGCAAGGTTTTCGTCTACTATTACTACAATTGCTACTACTGTGGCTGCTACAGCAACTAGACTACTACAACAACTATTACTATGTTTGAAATCTTGAATGTAGGAACGTAAATTGTAAAGATGGAGGAAATACCTTTATATACTCTTAAGCCTCGGTACAGTGTATCCAAACATGTGTGTCGAGCGCTTCCGGAACAATTAATGTTTCACATCAGTTTAATGGTCACAGCGTGACGGTAGATATACACGAAGGTACAGTGATGAAGTTGTATTATACTATTCAATAAGGGTAATGCAACAGGAGGAATATCTCCACTGAAAGAAGCACCTCACTTTTAGTTTAGTTCTGAGCTATGTTCGTTACCCATTTCGAGAGGAGATTCGAACATACGAAGTGAGCAAGGTACTGTTCAAGAAAAATTCGAACGCTATTAGTTGTGTGTAACTGGCTACAATTAAGTGTTTTTTCTGTCATAATCAGGCAGGGAGGGGGCATGGGGGGGGGGGTGGATTAACGAGCATTTGGCCATTGTTAATGAGGGTAAGATGAATTGCTTGTTTAAATTACGCGGGTGAAGCAGTCAGAGAGGCGCGCTTCGAACACACGAAGTGAGTCAAGCATTTGACAAATGTGTTTGCTGGGCTGTGATGAGCCTCCACTTGTAGCTCTCATTAAGAAAGACCAAAATGCTCGTTAGCGAGATCAACGGGAATTAACGAGCATTTGGCCTTTGTTAATGAGGTCGGGTTGGCACTTGGCTTCGAGTGGGTTCATCAGCGGGGGGCTTCGAACCTCGAAAGGGAACTCTGTCGACCCTTTACTTCCGCGGGTCATTGATGATTACTGATGGTTGTTCTGTGGTCTGAGTGACGGACACAGGTTACCAGAGACGAGCGTAGTTTAACTACTCGTTCCTTCTCTAGTAAGGACCTATAAAAGTGCGCTTTGTTTATGTGAGGATTAAACGAGCCATCAGGACAGGATAAGCTGCTTGTTCTGTACGTGGGTGTTGTCGTAGGCAGTGTTGGGTCAAGCACGCGCCCTCGTCTGACACCTGTAATCTAGGTACCTCAGCGCCCTCTTCGAGTGGCAAGGTAAGCAACTACTCGATCATCAAGTGTCACCTTCACCCAAGCTGTTTATAAATATATGGATTAAAATATGATTGATCAGGTGGTGACTATTATATGATATATGAGGATTGAAATGTGGAAATTTATTTAATTAATTAATTAATGCCCATAAGTAATTCGCTTTCTTTCCATTACAGGTAAGGGCCGGTTGATCATCGAGGGACTCAAATCCACCAAGTTTTGAGGTATGTTCCTATTTCTGTATGGTTTTCATCGCTATGTTTTAAAGATACAACAAACCCCAGGGAGAGAGGGACTTGCTGGCGTGCTAAACGTGCTTCTGTGGAGTCTTGTGTATGAGCAGGATGGACGCTCTATGATAACAGCCCTTGGGACGCGGTGGTTCAATAGACTCGTTGTGATTCTGGGTCATAAGTATTAAAATGAATACCAGTTGCTGCCGTATTGTGATATCTGGTAAATATTCAAAGTTGTGACAGGCGTCAATCAGTTGAATAACATTAATTTTAGATAAAAAGAAAAAATGCCCTTGTAAAAGGCTATTTCATTTTTTTTGTTCATATGTCTTTCTAGCGTCAAAGTCGCGTTGTTATTTTTAGAAACTTGTATTAGTATCGAAATCTCCAGCTTCTATAAACAAGTCTTTCTAAGCCTTTTGTAAGTCATATAATACTAATTTGTTTTACGGTTTGCTATTATAAGTCTCATATAGGTAACTATACTTGTAAGTTACAAGTTTATTTACAACTATTCAGCTCTTCACTCCAGACACAAATGTTATAAATTTGAATAAATTATTTTATAATTTATACATTATTTGAATAAATAATGTACAAACAAAGTTTCTAATTCTAAATGTAAATTATATTTTTCCATGTCAAAATATGTCTTAAAAATCCAAATTTTCTAGGATTTTGCGCAATGCGGCTGGAATTACTCCGTCAGGCTTTTCAGTCTTTATATTGCACGAGTTTAAGGTAGATTAAGAAACACTAAGATTAAGATTAAGAATGTGATCAAGTTGGGTGGAAATAAATCATTAGCAATGCTTATTTATTACGTGGAAATTTAAGAGGCTATTTAACTCTTCGTAATATAGAATCATTCACAATGGACCTGAGGAATTTCGTTGCCTCAACATATGCAAATTTAATTTTACATAGAAGGGGTAAGTTTAATTTTTGGCAGGTTGACACTCATCCTAGTAGTGCCACTCATCCTGTTAATGCCACTCATGCTACCAGTGTCACTCAATCTACCCGTGGCACTGCCTTGCCAGAGGCACTTATCCTGGCAGTGGGCACATCGCCATAAAGTAATTGCTCTTCAATTGGAGGTGTCGGTCAGTCCTATAATGGAACTATCAACTCCTTACTAAGTCTTGTCTGCCAACAATCGCAGCACATTTAACACGGATGATACTAATATTGGTTCCTAGAATGATTTGACTGTTCTTATTCCTGATTTACCTGAGGGTCACTATCCCTAGTGGCTTCGATGAGGACTAGAAGCCGGCGGCTTGTCGATGGTCCCCCCCCCTATTCGTTCTCATTTCTTGGAGTAATTAAATAATTTTGTTACCAATTGTATCTAATTGAGCACCCAACCCACAAATCTCTAAATAACGGAATTGACAACGTTTTGGTCGTTTCTGGACCGAAACATCCTGGTTCAAGACGGACCGAAACCTTGCCAATTCATTTATTTTCAGATTTTGGATCTGATGTCTAATTTATTATGGTTTATTATCTATATCTATTTGTCTTGAGTATCAATCTTTCAGTTCCTCAAGTGTGACTCTACTCACAGCCTTGTCTTAAACCTTTCTCAAGTAATTCTTAAAGCATGACTATACTCAAGGCTTTGACTCGACCCTCTGTCAAGTCGACGGTAAGATAGATACGCTATGGAAAAAATCCACATGGGCCGTGACGAGGGTTCGAACCTACGTCAGAGAGGATCCCAGACGCTGCCTGGGATCCTTGTGCATTTGTTCATTTGATGCATCACGTGATTTTTATGTGTAGATACGCTATATTTTAAAGATTCAGCAAACTCAAGAGGAACTGGCTAGCGTGCTAAACTTCTGTGTATTGTGTGTATTAAGAACTATCAACTCCTGTGGAGTCGTGCAAAGATTCGAACACTTTGAAGATCATGGATCATGGAGAACAGTCTTAAGTGCCTCTTTATTGCCTCTTGTATCTCATCAGTTGTGATTTTGCTTTCATTTTAAGGTTACACTCAAACAATTATTTTGTGGAATGCCGCCTTTCATCCTCTGTGTTGTTACATTTGTTTAGGTCATAACAGTAAAGACAAATAATTTTCATTATTTATTTTGAAAAATACATCACGTATCATATGTATTCTAATACAATATGTCTCGTGTATTCTAATATATATCACATGTTTTATCGTATTTACACACATTTATCTCCTCACGATTTGCTCGCAACTCGCACAAAGTAATCACACTATTAACAACAAAACAAGACGGTTTTTGTTAGCCTACGAATCAAATCAATTTACTTGATCTGTACTAAGAAGCATACTGACACGACCAGCCACCAGACGACGGTGGCGAAGTGGCTTCCTGGGCGCCTACACCTTCGTCGAAGTCTCAAACGAAGGCTCCTGGTTGCTTTGGAGGTTGTTTATAAACACACTATGCCCTTGTAGTTGAGATATGCCTGATGAATCGCGTACAAAGTCTTGTGGAGAGGTCGACAGGACGGGTCTGCTGCTGCCGAAGGCCACAGCGGCGGAGGGTGACAAATTTCTGGTCCCGGCGTCTCTGAAGGTCGCTCCTGAAGACCCTGAAGTGAACTCGGAAACTTGCGATGTCCCGCCAGAATTTCCTGTCCCGAAAAATCTTGCACCTTTTGTTGGAATATTCTTAAAGAGAACCGATGGGATTCCCTTAATAATATTAGAACCTGAAGATGATCCGGAACTGGTGGATGAGGCGGAAGCACTGGAGGACGTTGAGGATGAGAAAGAGTTGATTGGAGTTACAGCTAATCTTCTAACCGCTGCACCCTGAGAAGAGGCCGCAGCTGCCGCAGAGGAAATGGCTCCTGATCTGTGAGCAGACGAAATGGGTGAAGTAATGTCAACTGCTATCGCTGGTGTTAGAGCTTGGGACGAGGTGGACCTCGAGAAAGTTGTCCCACTCGAGCCAACTGCCGCACTTGACGATATTCCTGATCTGCCTACAGCAGCGTGACCACTTCGCTGGTCAGCTACAAACACCGGACTCGAGACTGTCACTAAGCGACGTCCTACAGAAATGGGTTTAGAAGCAGAAGAACTACCGGTTGAAAAAGTCAGTCCGAAAGATTTACTAGCACCACCGAAGTTGGTATCTCCAACACCTGTAATACTTGAACTAGTGGCAGCTTTTGAACTAGAAGCGGCAGAACTAGCGCTACTAGAACCGGAAACGCCAGAGAGGGTTACTTTTGGCCCGGCAGTCAAAGCAGCCGCTTGACCTCGAACTCTACCTGCTCCAGTGGCTCCGACGAAAATACCCGGACCAACACCAGCAGATGGTGCTCCAGATGAGATTGATGATCCAAGTGGAGCAAAGCCTACTCCTGCACTTCCAGCAGAAGACGATCCATCTGGTAGTGTCGAGCGGAGATCAAACTCTGCTCTTTGACCTCCCGCATCCAAGAAACCTCCTGGGGAAGTGGTTGGGGCAATATCTTGAGGTCCTCCGGTACCAAGAGAGTTGTGGCCGAAGAACACAACTGGAAAGTGTGTACCTGAGGTTCCTTGTGTGATGTGAGACCCTTGTACATTAGTCGGTGCAAAGGAGCCCGACTCTCCCCTACCTAGAGTGAAGGTTCCAGGGCTTCCGATAAATCCACTTCCATCAGGAGCGCCGCCGAAGGTTCCAGAGCCCCCAATTAATCCACTTCCTCCAGAAGCACCACCGAAGAATCCAGGACTTCCGATAAATCCACTTCCAGCGAAGGCGTCAGGGTTAAGGAGTAATATGGGTACATTTGTTAACCCTTGAGCTCCAAGTGCAGCGCCTGAAGACCCCGCAGCGGACGAAGAAGCAGCGCCACTAGCTCCGTGCCCACTGAAAAATCCAAGCGTACCCACAGGGCCAAATCCAGAGGCTCCCGTACCACTAAAAGTTCCACCAAATCCTCCCTTTGAGTCTGCAGTTGCTGCACCAAATGCTGATCCTCCCGCAGTCCCAACAGTGCTCACGTGGCCAGAACCTCCACCAACTCCAGGTGAACCTCTAGAACCTCCACCCACTTCCAGCGAACCACCTCCTGGACCAAAGGATGTCAGAGCTGAAATGCTGCCTTCAGTTTCAGACACTTTAGAGTGTTCATCCGCAATCGCTGACGTAAACCCACTGGATGAGCTGAATCCGGATACTCCTGCACTAGCAGCCTCGCTAGTCAGCACGGCAGCTTTTTGGAATCCAGCTGAAATTTCTCCGAAGCTTGGAGCTTTACCCAAAGCTGTTGCTCCTAAAGATCCACCTGAAGTTGTTTCAACAAATCCAGATGCTACTGATGCTTCGTTAAATCCAGATACTTCACGAAATCCGGAAGCACCACTAAATCCAGCTGCTCCGCTAAATCCAGATGATTCACTAAATTCAGATGATCCACTAAATGCAGCTGCTTTTGATGCTCCGAAAAATCCTGATGTTCCTCCAAATCCAGCTGATCCTGATGCTTTTTCAAATCCAGTAAATCCAGATGTTCCTTTAAATCCAGATGCTCCTCCAAATCCAGCTGATTCTGATACTCCTCCAAATCCAGCTGATTCTGATACTCCTCCAAATCCAGCTGATCCTGATTCTCCTCCAAATCCAGCTGATTCTGATACTCCTCCAAATCCAGCTGATCCAGATGCTCCTCCAAATCCAGCTGATTCTGATACTCCTCCAAATCCAGCTGATCCAGATGCTCCTCCAAATCCAGCTGATTCTGATACTCCAAATCCAGCTGATCCAGATGCTCCTCCAAATCCAGCTGATCCTGATGCTCCTCCAAATCCAGCTGATTCTGATATTCCACCAAATCCAGCTGATCCTGATTCACCTCCAAATCCAGCTGATTCTGATACTCCTCCAAATCCAGTTGATCCAGATCCTCCATCAAATCCAGCTGATTCTGATACTCCAAATCCAGCTGATCCTGATTCTCCTCCAAATTCAGCTGATTCTGATACAACACCAAATCCAGCTGATCCTGATTCTCCTCCAAATCCAGCTGATTCTGATACTCCTCCAAAGCCAGCTGATCCAGATTCTCCTCCAAATCCAGCTGATTCTGATGCTCCTCCAAATCCAGCTGATTCTGATGCTTCTCCAAATCCAGCTGATTCTGATATTCCTCCAAATCCAGCTGATCCAGATGCTCCTCCAAATCCAGCTGATTCTGATACTCCAAATCCAGCTGATCCAGATGCTCCTCCAAATCCAGCTGATTCTAATGCTCCTCCAAATCCAGCTGATTCTGATGCTCCTCTAAATCCAGCTGATCCAGATGCTACTCCAAATCCAGCTGATTCTGATGCTCCTCCAAATCCAGCTGATTCTGATGCTACTCCAAATCCAGCTGATTCTGATGCAGTCCCAAATCCAGCTGATTCTGATGCTCCTCCAAATCCAGCTGATTCTGATACTCCAAATCCAGCTGATCCTGATGCTCCTCCAAATCCAGCTGATCCTGATGCTCCTCCAAATCCAGCTGATCCTGATGCTCCTCCAAATCCAGCTGATCCTGATGCTCCTCCAAATCCAGCTGATCCTGATGCTCCTCCAAATCCAGCTGATCCTGATGCTCCTCCAAATCCAGCTGATTCTGATGCTCCTCCAAATCCAGCTGATTCTGATATTCCTCCAAATCCAGCTGATCCTGATGCTCCTCCAAATCCAGCTGATCCCGATGCTCCTCCAAATCCAGCTGATCCTGATTCACCTCCAAATCCAGCTGAGTTTGATGCTCCTCCAAATCCAGCTGAGTTTGATGCTCCTCCAAATCCAGCTGATCCTGATGCTCCTCCAAATCCAGCTGATCCTGATGCTCCTCCAAATCCAGCTGATCCTGATTCACCTCCAAATCCAGTTGATTCTGATGCTCCTCCAAATCCAGCTGATCCAGATGCTCCTTCAAATCCAGCTGATTCTGATTCTCCACCAAAGCCAGCTGATCCAGATGCTCCTTCAAATCCAGCTGATTCTTTTACTCCTCCAAATCCAGCTGATTCTGATTCTCCACCAAAGCCAGCTGATTCTGATGCTCCTCCAAATCCAGCTGATCCAGATGCTCCTTCAAATCCAGCTGATTCTGATGCTCCTCCAAATCCAGCTGATCCAGATGCTCCTCTAAATCCAGCTGCTTCTGATACTCCTCCAAATCCAGCTGATTCTGATACTCCAAATCCAGCTGATCCAGATGCTCCTTCAAATCCAGCTGATTCTTTTACTCCTCCAAATCCAGCTGATTCTGATTCTCCACCAAAGCCAGCTGATTCTGATGCTCCTCCAAATCCAGCTGATCCAGATGCTCCTCCAATTCCTGCTGATTCTGATGCTCCTCCAAATCCAGCTGATTCTGATGCTCCTCCAAATCCAGCTGATTCTGATGCTCCTCCAAATCCAGCTGATCCAGATGCTCCTCCAAATCCAGCTGATCCAGATGCTCCTCCAAATCCAGCTGATTCTGATGCTCCTCCAAATCCAGCTGATTCTGATGCTCCTTCAAATCCAGCTGATCCAGATGCTCCTCCAAATCCAGCCGATTCTGATACTCCACCAAATCCAGCTGATCCAGATGCTCCTCCAAATCCAGCTGATTCTGATGCCCCTCCAAATCCAGCTAATTCTGATGCTCCTCCAAATCCAGCTGATCCTGATTCTCCAAATCCAGCTGATTCTGATACTCCTCCAAATCCAGCTGATCCAGATGCTCCTCCAAATCCAGCCGATTCTGATACTCCACCAAATCCAGCTGATCCTGATGCTCCTCCAAATCCAGCTGATTCTGATGCTCCTCCAAATCCAGCTGACCCTGATTCTCCAAATCCAGCTGATTCTGATACTCCTCCAAATCCAGCTGATTCTGATACTCCAAATCCAGCTGATCCAGATTCTCCAAATCCAGCTGATCCAGATTCTCCTCCAAATCCAGCTGATCCTGATTCTCCTCCAAATCCAGCTGATTCTGATACTCCAAATCCAGCTGATTCTGATACTCCTCCAAATCCAGCTGATCCAGATTCTCCTCCAAATCCAGCTGATTCTGATGCTCCTCCAAATCCAGCTGATTCTGATGCTCCTCCAAATCCAGCTGATCCAGATGCTCCTCCAAATCCAGCTGATTCTGATACTCCTCCAAATCCAGCTGATCCAGATTCTCCTCCAAATTCAGCTGATCCTGATTCTCCTCCAAATCCAGCTGCTCCTGATCCTCCAACTAATGAAGCTGTTTGTGCTCCACCAAATCCAACTGTTTCTGATACTCCACTATCTCCATCATGTTGAGCTTCTTCATGTTCAGCTGTTCTGTGTTCAACTTCACCCTCTTCTCCCTGTTCTGCTTCTTCACCTTCGTCTTTATGTTCAGCTTCTCCTCCTCCTTGTTCAGCTTCGCCATCTTCTTCATGTCCAGCTTCGCCATTTTCTGCTTGTTCAGCTTCACCTCCTTGTTCAGCTTCGCCTTCTCCTTGTTCAGCGTCTTCTCCTTCCTGTTCAGCATCACCCTCATGTTCATTTTCTTCACCTCCTTCGTGTTCAACTTGTCCACCTTCTCCGTGTTCTGCTTCGACATAAAATCCAGCTCGAACATCAGCTCCTTGTTCAATAAGTCCAGCTCCCTCGCTAAATCCAGTTACTTTACTGGATCCAACTGCCACACCAAATCCAGCTCCTCCACCAAATCCAGCTACTTTACTGGATTCAGTTCCTCCAAATCCAGCTCCTTCACCAAATCCAGCTTCACTACCAAATCCAGCTACTTTACTGGATTCAGTTCCTCCAAATCCAGCTCCTCCACCAAATCCAGCTCCTCCACCAAATCCAGCTACTTTACTAGATTCAGTTCCTCCAAATCCAGCTCCTCCACCAAATCCAGCTACTTTACTGGATTCAGTTCCTCCAAATCCAGCTCCTTCACCAAATCCAGCTCCTCCACCAAATCCAGCTACTTTACTGGATCCAACTCCCACACCAAATCCAGCACCTCCACCAAATCCAGCACCTCCAGCAAATCCAGATCCTCCACCAAATCCAGCACCTCCACCAAATCCAGCACCTCCAGCAAATCCAGATCCTCCACCAAATCCAGCACCTCCACCAAATCCAGCACCTCCAGCAAATCCAGATCCTCCACCAAATCCAGCTCCACTACCAAATCCAGCTACTTTACTAGATTCAGTTCCTCCAAATCCAGCACCTCCACCAAATCCAGCTACTTTACTGGATTCAGTTCTCCCACCAAATCCAGCTACTTTAGTGGATTCAGTTCTCCCACCAAATCCAGCTCCTCCACCAAATCCAGCTACTTTACTGGATTCAGCTCCTCCACCAAATCCAGCTCCTCCACCAAATCCAGCACCTCCACCAAATCCAGCTACTTTACTGGATTCAGTTCTCCCATCAAATCCAGCTCCTCCACCAAATCCAGCACCTCCACCAAATCCAGCTACTTTACTGGATTCAGTTCTCCCATCAAATCCAGCTCCTCCACCAAATCCAGCACCTCCACCAAATCCAGCTACTTTACTGGATTCAGTTCTCCCATCAAATCCAGCTCCTCCACCAAATCCAGCACCTCCACCAAATCCAGCTACTTTACTGGATTCAGTTCTCCCATCAAATCTAGCACCTCCACCAAATCCAGCTCCTCCACCAAATCCAGCTACTTTACTGGATTCAGCTCCTCCACCAAATCCAGCTCCTCCACCAAATCCAGCACCTCCACCAAATCCAGCTACTTTACTGGATTCAGTTCTCCCATCAAATCCAGCACCTCCACCAAATCCAGCCCCTCCACCAAATCCAGCTACTTTGCTAGATTCAGCTCCTCCACCAAATCCAGCTCCTCCACCAAATCCAGCTGCTTTACTAGATTCAGTTCTCCCGCCAAATCCAGCACCTCCACCAAATCCAGCTACTTTACTGGATTCAGTTCTCCCATCAAATCCAGCACCTCCACCAAATCCAGCTACTTTACTGGATTCAGTTCTCCCATCAAATCCAGCTCCTCCACCAAATCCAGCTACTTTACTGGATTCAGTTCTCCCATCAAATCCAGCACCTCCACCAAATCCAGCTACTTTACTGGATTCAGTTCTTCCACCAAATCCAGCTCCACTACCAAATCCAGCTACTTTACTGGATCCAACTCCCACACCAAATCCAGCTACTTTACTGGATCCAACTCCTCCACCAAATCCAGCTGCTTTTCTAGATTCAGTTCCTCCACCAACTCCAACTTCACCACTAGATCCAAGTCCTCTTCCAAATCCAGCACCCGCGCTTGATCCAGCGCCCGACCCAATTCCAGTTCCCCTACCAGATCCCTTATCAGATCCGGCTCCCTTATCAGATTTAATTCCCGCGCCAAATCCAAATGCACTTTGTGCTGCTGCAGCAGAAGCTGCTACAGTTTTACTAGCTGCCGCAGACGCTGCTGAGAAAGCAGCAGAAGCACTCGTGGATAGCAAATTGCTGCCGGATAGAGTTTGAAATCCTCTGCTTCGCTCCGCCGAGCCCCGTCCGGCTGCCTTGCTGCCGGATTTGGTCGTCCCTCCGGCCAATCCGGAGCCCAGAACCACGATGTCTGTGGGGATCTCGTGGACTGTTACCTGCAAGGAATTACGTGTCATTATACATGGCTCTAAACGAAACCTGTACATCTTTTTTCGTCGATGATGGGGTTTAATGCGTATTTATTTATCAGTTGATGATGTCTGATGAGCTAAGAGGATGTCTATAGACATAATAATTGCCTTAGGTCGAGAACGACCTCACTGCATCTTCAGAGTCGTAAATTATTTAGTAAATACAGCTTAAGTCACCATGATTGAAGAGAGATGTAACTATTGCCTAAGTGAATACTTAAGTATTTGGTGAGTTCTGCCTCCAGGAGGTTATATTTAGGACACATTTTAAAAGTTATGTGTTCTTTTGATTCGTTTCCCCCCCTGAAAGAATCATTGGAGGAGAGCGGTGATCGAACCAGTGTCCTAGTCACCCCAGACACACACACACACAGTAGATATTCTCATGTGTCATGTTAATGAGATTTTTAATGTGTTTGGTAATGCGTTTTATTTCTCAACTCACCCTGAGCAAAATTATGGACACCCATGTCATTTAAAAAATGGGGAATTTTACGATAATTGATGATAGTGATGTTGATGAGTGAAAACATCATTGAGCAGCATAATGGTTAAAGCATCATATAGCCTTTACCCACACGAAACACATTACAAGGGAATCCACTCTGGTGAAAAACAGTGAACTTTAAAGAACACAAATTGAGTGAAAGATGCTGATCAGACCACACACTAGAAGGTGAAGGGACTTCTCAATCGACTTGAGAATAGTCCAGGACGGACCGAAACGTCATCGTCCTTTCACCTTCTAGTGTGTGGTCTGATCAACATACTTTAGCCACGTTATTGTGACTCATCGCCTGCATATGAGTGAAAGATGCAGTGAATGAATCGTTTAAATGAACTGAATCAGTGTCGCTGGACTCACCTTGAAACCGGAGACCCCGTCATCAGAATAGACAGCAGTGCGAACTATCCCATCGGGCGACAGGAGACATACTTTACTCACGTTATTGTGACTCATCGCCTGCATATGAGTGAAAGATGCAGTGAATGAATCGTTTAAATGAACTGAATCAGTGTCGCTGGACTCACCTTGAAACCGGAGACCCCGTCATCAGAATAGACAGCTGTGCGAACTATCCCATTGAATGAATCGTTTCAATGAACTGAATCAGTGTCGCTGGACTCACCTTGAAACCGGAGACCCCGTCATCAGAATAGACAGCAGTGCGAACTATCCCATCGGGAGACAGGAGGCTGTAACTACCCTGCAGGACTCCATCCTCCACAAACTCCACGCGGTTCTGGTAATTGGTTGTCGAATCATCCTTAACCTCGAAGGCGAACTTGTAGGGCATCAGAGGCTACCAAGAAATGAAGTCCTTAGAGTTAAGTCGGATGTCAAATACAGAATTAGTTGTTCAAAAGCTTTCAGGGAGGAAAACCCTCGACCTATTTATCGACAAGGGGTAAAGTTGGGTAATTATTAGGAGAAAGTACTAAGGTACTATGACTACATAGATCCAAGAAGATATTTAAGGACGGAATGAGCAGTATCTCAACTACCACTCAAATTTTCCTTGTATGTCATTAACGTATGATAGCCAATAGTGTTCTAACCTCAAGTCCAAATCATGTAAACTGTAAACCACATTGTATAGAGGTTTACAATGATGGACGTTATGAGTACGTGTTAACAGAATTAATAATTTAGCAGAATTTGCCTCTAAAGAACAAAATACCTGTAATAATAATAATGATTAACCCTTCAATGACTATTAAAATAGCAATAAATCGTGGGTGCAAATGTTTAAAAATAATTAACTAATCATATAGAGAAAAGTCACAAATTGCGATTGGAGTAGAGAAGTCACTGACAGCGATTGAAGCAGTGTATAAGGATGAAGAAATCAATTTTATGCCAAATTTTTAACAAGATGATGCCTGGGTGTGACTGAGATGAGGCAGAAGAGGCAGATGCTGCATCCAGCATGCCCCAGAAGAAAAGGGAACCCAGCCACTATGGCAACAAAGAGTCTGGGGGGTGTGAAGCACACACACAGGGTTGAAGGAACGCTGGTACGTTGTTACAACATAAACACAACATAGGTTGCCTTGTTGATCAGACCACACACTAGAAGGTGAAAGGACGACGACGACGACGTTTCGGTCCGTCCTGGACCATTCTCAAGTCGATTGTAAGAATGGTCCAAGTGACTTGAGAATGGTCCAGGACGAACCCAAACGTCGTCGTCCCTTCACCTTCTAGTGTGTGGTCTGGTCAACATACTTTAGCCACGTTATTGCGACTCATTGCCTTGTGTATGTATCGTGGGGCTGTGCAGTGAAGGCTGTTTACTCACCGGATAGGGAGGTCCCGCTCTGCCATCACTGAATTCATCACTTTCATCAGAATCAACAAAGTCACTTCTCGCGCCACCGGGTCCAAGAGCTAGCTGTCCTCCCGCGGGGACAGGGAAGGAGTATCTTGGGCTCTGACGACGAAGACGAACAACTTCGCCTTTCAGAACGTTGCCGCAAACCACACCTATCGCCAACAGCAGCAGCAACAACAGCAGCACCTAGGAGGAACAGGAAATGGTTAACATTCAATTATCTTATACATAGCTCAGTTAGATACACACAAAACTAACATTTTGTCTAGCAAAGAACTACACATGTATTGTGTATCTTCTATTGAGATTCAAACCAACATGAGAACATTCGGGTGATTAAGTAGCAGAATTGATGACTCTTCTGTCTTAGATTTTCCATGTAGATCTTCGACAATTTGATGACACGAGAGGCAGATTCAACCCAAGAATCTTAAGCTTTTCAAAAAGCATTCGATACTAATTTGGCATTTACCACCATAAGGGATATCGTAACAGAATCGTATACGTTATTGACTCATTACGAATGGGTCCCGGGTTCGATTCCCGCGGTTAGAGAGTTGGACATGTCTCCTTTCACCTGGTGCACCTGTTCACCAGACAATAAATAAATACCGAGGAGTTGGACAATTGTTGTGAGTTGCGTCCTGGGAAAGGTCAGTAGTCTGGCTTTGGGAGCCTCGTTGAGCCTAAATACAACATGCAGGCTTCCTGTCCCCGACAACAAAACGCCATAGAGATGACTTTGTTCCAAGTGATACCTCTCAGGCACGCTAAATACCTCTTGTGACCACCATCTTAGTCGATAGTTTGAATGCTGTCACGGATCTATTATGATCTATTATGACGGGCAAATGGCAACTTGAATCAACTTGATTCGAATTATTTTCTGTCACAAACTTTCTCACTCAAACTGCTGCTGGTTCCACCCTTTACTTGTTTGATTAAGCAATGTTTTCACTCTAGTTGGCTGGTTGGGTCCTTGAGACTATATTAGTCAACTACACATTCATTCGTGTGTGTGGGATTCATTCCATTCCAAACATTCCAAATAAAAACAAACACGTATATTCGAAAGCTACCGGGAAAAATGTATCTTTTTCCGAGGTGTTTTTTTTTCAGGAAAATCTCAAGCTTTTCTATATTTCCAATCTGTGTTTTTTTATAATGCTTGATAATGTGAATTAAATTAAAAAAGCTTGAAAAGGCACAAGTCTTTAGTAAGACGTTCCAGTCACATGCTTCACAACTTTTCAGTTCATAAAGTTTACTTCATAAAAATAATAAATTAATGGGTCCTTGTAAAGTTGCTTCACAGCCACGTTTGGTCACTTCGAGTAGCTCTCCCGAACATGATATCAACCTCCAAAGATAACACATCTCGAGTTCGAGTTGTGTACACTCAAGAATCTCAGCTCTTGTGTAATATACCTTGTGCCCCATGGTGTCTTGTGATGCCGGACGTGTCCGGACGAGCACCTACGACTTCGTTCGTCGGGGGAGCAAGAATACCGCGCGGGCAGGGAGGCGGGTAGTATATATACCCTTACCTACCAGTCCGGGTCTCCTGGCCCACTAAGTTGACCAGACGGTTGAAGGGGTCACTCACTCCGCCCTTCTCCTTGTCGCCCGGGTGAATGCCGCCACTGGTGACCTGTCTGAGCAGGCGTTCCATGGACACTTTTAACAGCATATCCAGAGCAGATGACGGGGGCAGGTGGATGTCTTGATGCAGAGGTACGGTTGGAGACTTCCTCTAGAGAGGTCCGTTGGATACATGATCGAATACTGTTGGATACATTTTCTAGAGGTGCTGTTGAATACATGTTCCACAAGATGCTGTGGGAGACATATAGTCGAAAGATGATGTTAGGAGTGTGGATACATGCTTGAGTATCCTGTGTGTGTGTGTGAGGCAAGGATATATCCGTGTCTATCTCTCTCTCTATCCCGGCCACTCATCACGTTAAACGAATCATTTCAAGAAAGCTTTTTAAAATAGATTTAGAACCGCGTGACAGCACCAAACAACACTACTACTAATAATTAACAACAACAAGAATCGCACGATTAAAGAAAAACTACATAATTGGGAATACCAACTGAATAAAAAAAAAAAAAAAGAGTTCAACGACACTATTTTCGACCAACGACTGGCGGTCATGTAATTGGTTAAACGAGTCGGTGAGCTCCAGAAGTTGAATTATGCCCATAACAGTCGACAACGGCCAACGACAACACACTGTTGGAGGGGCAGGAAAGGTAAAAAAAAAAACCATGGCGATACACTTTCACCCAGACCTTTAAAGTTCATCTTAAGTGTGTTTATGTCTGGGGAGGGATGCTTCTATTACCTGCGCCGCCCAGTAGTTCTGCGCCTGAACTCATTTAAACATCTGCAGCGACGGGTTTAAATCACCTGAATCCCTACTATTAAACACCTGATTCGTTATATTCAAATACCTGAGACTACACTCTCAAACATCTGAACTCATCCTCCCAGGTTTTTTTTTTACAGGACCCATTCCCAAAGTGCTACAAGCCTGACCAGACCTGCATGAAGCATTTACATACCTGTCCAGTCACTCTCCACACCTGTCCCGTCCCCCCCCACACACCTGTCTCGTACCCCACACATTTGCAAAGGTCACCCACACTCTTGCCACGTCACCCACACACACACACCCACCTTCACTTTTTTTATCTTTAATAAAATACAATATAAAGCATATATACATAAATTTTACAAGACAATACATATACATATACAGTAGTATAATTTTCAGTAAACAAGTGATGCATTACCACAGAACATGAACTTTAAACTTCAAAAGAGAACAGTGTCTCAAAAATGTGTGTGTATGTGTGTGTGTGTTTGGAAATAATCACTGAATAAAAATAAACCAGTGGGCAAAGCGTTTTAGTGGAGCTATGCAGACTTCGATCCTGTTCCATAACCCTTGAAGTGAACGTGTTTGAGTGGGCGTTCTCTACCTGATGGAAAGTTTTTTGTGTGTCGTGGTGAACGTGCCATGAGTACTGGGAAGTGAGGGGCCAGTGCTTTACCAGTCGTTCTGTACCTGTTGCCTTGTCATTCACCTATCCAGTCTTACGAGTTCTTGGTCGATTCTGGCCTTAAAGTTGTGGAAGGAGGTGGCTTCTATAACTTCTTCTTTCAGTGCATTCTACATGTCTGTAACAAGGTACGAGTATTTCCTTACATTTTTCGTTTCAAAATGTCTAATTTTGTGGTCTCTTGAGCGCCTCTGTTGTTCTCTGCTCCAAGTTCTCTGTAGCTTTTCCATTTTTTAAAATCAATTCCTTAGTTTCTATGCATTCTTAACTCTTGAGTCAAGAGTTTGCTTTTTCTCTCGTCCACCGCTTCCTTGAGAAAAGTTAAGTGTTCCTTACACCTGTACATTTCCGGGAAATGAATTCCATCGTCTTAAGCTGCTTGATGATGCTACTTGAGCGAACATTCTTATCCAAGTCAGTCAGTCAGCATGGGACATTCTTCAATATAATGTTCAAGAGAATATTAGTTTTCCTTTTGAGAAAAGAACAACATTACCTTGAGTGTTTGGAAAAGATACGTCCGTATCCCAGAGGCGTATTCTGGCCACTATATTCCTGCTCTTATATTAGTTCCTATATAAAAATGACTCCTGGCGGTATCATTCATCATAGTGTTTAATGCTTCAACTTGAAGGTCTTCATAAGTTTGTTCAGTAAGATTTTTATCAGACATTCTGTATTCTCTTTGTCACTACTAATGAAGCAAACGTAGAAATAATAATTATTTCTACTAATTAATCCCACAATTATACCATTAATATTGTCAAATCCATGTGACATTTTCTTCACCCCTCGTGTAAGAGGTGTCTGACCCTTGTAAGTTATCGAGTAACATGAAAGTTGCTTTGGTAACTTTATCAAGTGAACTCTGAGGTGGGTGGGTGTTGTCTCCCAAGCACCTACCTGGGTGCTGGTGCTCCTGTCGCTGCCTCACACCAGTTCTTCCTGGTCCTGTTAGAGGGGAGAATGGTAGATTTTGTCAAAGATCTTGTTAGGGTAGTGATTACATTTTCTCACTATTTCTTTCTGCTTGATCTGTCTTTTGATTCTGTTTCTTTTTTTATTCTCTCTGTCTCCACGACTTCTCTGTCTGTCTGTCTGTCTGTCTGTCTGTCTGTCTGTCTGTCTGTCTCTCTCTCTCTCTCTCTCTCTCTCTCTCTCTCTCTCTCTCTCTCTCTCTCTCTCTCTCTCTCTCTCTCTCTCCAGTCTCTCTTATTTCGTAATTAAATCTTCAACAGACCAATTCTGTATAAGAGTTAAATCTGTAAGAGGGGGAATAATAAGCAATTCGTCATAGAGGCACCTGGTTCACAGCCAAGTGGTGAGGTAGTCAGATCTCTCTCATTAAAATGTACACACACACACACACACACACACACACACACACACACACACACACACACACACATACACACCATGCCAGACATATCCCCTGAAGCCCACATCAAAAGAATATCAACAGCGGCATGTGCCAGGTTGGCCAACATAAGAACTGCATTTAGAAATTTGCATAATGAATCATTTAGAAATTCGTATACCACATGTCAGACCAGTCCTGGAGTATGCAGCTCTTGCGTGGAGTCCGTATCTCGTAAAGCACAAGACTAAGTTGGACAAGTTCCAAAGATATGCCACCACACTAGTACCAGGGCTGAGGGGTATGAGCTATGAGGTAAGACTACGGGAATTAAACCTCACGTCGCTGGGAGACACAAGATTTAAGGGAGACATGATTACCACATGCAAAATTCTTAAGGGAATTGATAGGGTAGATAAAGACAGTTTAACACAGGGGGCACACGAACAAGGGAACACAGGTGGAAACTGAGAACCCAAATGAGCCACAGAGACATTAGAAAGAACGTTTTCAGTGTGAGAGTAGTTAACAAATGAAATGCATTAGGCAGTGATATGGTGGAGGCTGACTCCATACACTGTTTCAAATGTACATATGATTGCGTCTGCCCCCCTTGCGTCTGCCGCCCTTGCGTCTGCCCCCCCCCTTGCGTCTGCCCCTTTGCGTCTGCCCCCTTGCGTCTGCCCTCCCCCCCTTGCGTCTGCCCTCCCCCCCTTGCGTCTGCCCCTTTGCGTCTGCCCCCTTGCGTCTGCCCCCTTGCGTCTGCCCTCCCCCCTTGCGTCTGCCCCCTTGCGTCTGCCCCCTTGCGACGCAAGGGGGAGCAGGTATGCCAAGGTCTAACTTTTGCTTCCTATTTAAGTACTATTATATACTTATCTAGACTTCACCTGCTGCTCCTTTTCAACAGATATTAACCACTTATCACGCACCCTATTCAACTCCCCCTCCACCACTCTTCTCTCCCCTCTCACCCCCCTCTTCCACTCTCCCACCCACCCCTTCTCCCTCTCATCTTCCTCTCACCCCCCCCTCTATCCACCTCTCTCACACGCCTCTCCACCATTCATCCCTCACCCTCTCTCACACATTCCTCCCCTCCCAGTCACCACTTCCTCTCTCTTCCCTCTCCCCAACACGGTGTTGTGCGGCTCACAACAGCCTGCTGCGTCACGGCAAAAGTGAACCAGATTTTAAAGGTCAGGGCTCGCCAGGGTGACCGGTTGGTCATTCCTCCTCACTGTAAAGCCAGTGCTATCAGCCCACTCACTGTAAACCCCAGTGCTATCAGCCCACTCACTGTAAACCCCAGTGCTATTAGCCCACTCACTGCAAACCCCAGTGCTATCAGCCCACTCGCTGTAAACCCCAGTGCTATCAGCCCACTCACTGTAAACCCCAGTGCTATCAGCCCACTCACTGTAAACCCTAGTGCTATCAGCCCACTCACTGTAAACCCCAGTGCTATCAGCCCACTCGCTGTAAACCTAGAACCCAATCACTGTACACACAGCGTCCACTCACTGTAAATACTATGCCACTCACAGTAAGCACCACAACGAAAATACAACGTTGCCACAACATTCGAACAAGTTTTTTTTAACACATAACAAGTTGTAACAACCTCTTAATACGTCATAAAAACGTTATATCAAGATGTAACAACTTTATTACAAGTTGTAACAAGCGGGAAATAGGGGCAATATTATGTTATAACATATAATTAGATAATAGATAACAGAAAAGATAATAGATCTTAATACAATATCCATTTTAACTAATATTACTTGACCTTTCACTACTGTTTCCCACATTCTAATACAGTCACACTTGAGCGCTGAGTTGGAAAGGAATTAGAACCTCAGATTCTCACCTGTTGTGAGAGCGGAAAGAGGAATCCAATTAAGCGCGTAGAAGTCAATCTACACCTACATCTACCCCTCAACATGTGGGTAGATGTAGTTACACACATACACACACACACGTGTCACAGGCCACATGTGTAGTTAAGATGGATGGCAGAGTATAGTATGCCAAGGTTACTAACAAAATCATGGCCTAGTTGATAGAGCGTTGGCCTCACACACACACACGCGCGTGCATGAGGGGGTCATGAGTTCGAGTCTCCAACAGCTCCGGTGAATGGGAGGTTATCAAGGTATTTACTGTGGCGTGTCTAGTTGATGTGTTCATATGCTTGAGGGCGAAGTCAATTCAGCTAGTGATTGATCTGATTAGTATTATGATTGATGGATTGATCTCATTGGCATTGTTATTGATTGAATAATTGAGCTGATTAGTATTGTTTCGATTGGTTGATCTGATTTGATATTGTGTTGATTGGTTTATCTGACTGGTATTGTTATTGATTGATTAATTGAGCTGATTAGTATTGTTTTGATTGACTAATCTAATTTGATATTGTTTTGATTGGTAGATCAAATATCGTTATTGATTCGGTGATCTGATTAGTGCTGTGTAAGACCCTGGCTCGTATTGTCTCCATACTTGAAGCTGAGTGACCCCTGCACTCCGCGGGGTTCGAGCCTCGTTAAGGCACTCGAGTAACAAGTAACACTTGACCAAACTGCGAGTGACCGCCATTTCCTGGCACTGGCGTCACTCATTCCTCGGTGAGTGCCTGGCACTAACGAGGCGGGGAATGTTGTGCCAACAGCTAAATTGCTGCATTATACAGGAACAAGTGATTTGAGGAAATGTATGAATGTATGGAAATACACGTATGAGAGGTCAGCACATACAGGAAGAAGAAGAGGTGGTAGAAGCCTCCTCCTCCATCCACAACAAGGTTATTTTATATAGTTTATTTTAATAAATACGTTATGGAAGACAGGAAGAGTTATAGCCAATAACTTAATTTTAAAGTAGAACGTGAAATATTTTTTAAGACAACCACAAGACGGCTATTATAACTCAAGACGGTTAGCCATTTTAAAGTAGAGAACCGGTAAGAAACATAAAATGTAAAGTATTGCTAGATTAAACTAGATATAACAGGGGATATATATATATATATATATATATATATATATATATATATATATATATATATATATATATATATATATATATATTATATATATATATACACAAATTTGCACTGTCTCTGCATTGTTACATGATCAGTATAGTCAGAGGCAGGTTTGGATCAAAGTCACTGTGACTACACGACTCATGTATCACAGGTCTGATTTTAACAGTGGGGTTAAAATACGTGTATTTTAAAAAAATAAAAAATAGTTATAAATGACTTATTTTAACTTATTTTTTTTGTGTCAGTAAATTCTTAATTCTGCCAAGTATCCGGGGTATCCTTGGTCCCCCTTGCTGTCTTCCCTCCGGTAAACCTGCTATACGGTAAACCTGCTATACATTTCACGTGTGTGAGGAGCGAGTTTACTCATCTGTGTTCCTCTCAGGCACAAATGTGTGTGTCGACTGCCCTTGCTTGCACGATCAAAGTAAACATCTTCTAATATTAGTTAACACATATCATCCTCGATATCAAATTAATATTCCATATAGCCGGTCATGGCGGCTCCTGTTATGGGTAGAATGTCGCAGTAATTAGTGATATTAATAGAGAATCATCTTTTGGTAGTCCTCGTTTCAGAGAGGCGGAACGATCTGGTACCTAAAGTCAGAGAGATAATTTTTTTTTAGTGATGTCGAATTAAATTTTGAAATCGGAATTAGAAGCATTTTTTGTCGGGATGGGAAATGTCTTTATTATTTTACACTACAGCTCTCTCTCTCTCTCTCTCTCTCTCTCTCTCTCTCTCTCTCTCTCTCTCTCTCTCTCTCTCTCTCTCTCTCTCTCTCTCTCCTCTCTCTGTCGCTCCATCAATTGTATTATAAATTTGCTGGAGTTCTACATCTACCACTAAAAGTCTGCTGGGAAAGCCAATTCCCCTTCCAGCAAAGGACTGGAAACGTCATCAACTCCAGGAAATTTGTAATTCTCGAATCTGGAATTCAATCGCCTAGAGTGTAGTCCATGGATCCTCTTCTCTGACTACCTAGTACTGTTTGATTCTTCGAATTAAATGTAAATTCTGTGATTCTCTTCCATTTATATTTAATTTTCTGATCTCTGTCTCTCTGTCTATGTCTCTGTCTCTCTCTGTCTCTCTGTCTCTCTGTCTTTCTGTTTCTCTGTCTGTCTGTCTCTCTCTCTCTCTCTATGTCTTTCTCTGTCTCTCTCTCCCTCTCTCTCTCCCTCTCTCTCTCCCTCTCTCTCTCTCTCTCTCTCTCTCTCCATTGTCAAAGGTTCCATACATTATATTGACGGCAGGAATTCATGTACACTTATTATTATAAACTTTCTAAATTGAATTATCAGGTAAATGTTACTATTTCGTGCATTATTTCGAACGGTAAACAAATAGGCGGTATATTGGTTGGGTAAATTTATGCAATGAACGGGGAAAATTGCAGTGTTCCTGTGCAACACATAGCAATATGTGTCGAGTTAACTGTGTCATCTCTCTTCTCGTAATTAGCATTATATGATCAGGACTTGATAAGGGTCCAGGACTTGATAAGGGTCCAGGACTTGATAAGGGTCCAGGACTTTATAAGGGGTCCAGGACTTGATAAGTGTTCAGGACTTTATAAGGGGTCCAGGACTTGATGAGGGGTCCAGGACTTGATAAGAGGGCCCAGGACTTAATAGGGGCCCAGGACTTGATAAGGAGTCCAAGGACTTGATAAGGAGTCCAAGGACTTGATAAGGGGTCCAGGACTTTATAAGTGTTCAGGACTTGATAAGTGGTCCAAGACTTGATAAATAGAAAAAAACACAGTCTTCGCTTTCATTATATTTCATATATGAGTTGTGTTATTTATTTATTTGTTTATGGGAGTTGATTGGTGTTGGACTTTAAGGCCCATATACCTGCCCCCAAGAGGCTGACAAAGCAACCTGTCCTCTCGAATTATGAGAGGACACGTTTTGAAGACAGAATCTCAAACGGACCTAATACCATGTGCTATAAATCACATGTGATTTTGACCAAATACTATAGGAAACAGACTTTAAAAAATATAACGCAGACAAGATGCGAATCATACGTTTATTGGGTAACTATTAACAAAAAGTTCCGTCACAGGTTGAGTAAGGAGAGTATAACTTCGGTATACAAAGACATGATACTAAGATAGGAGTGTTAAGGATTTTCCTTCTCTCTCTATAACCATTTTCCTTTTCCCAAACATTCTGTATCCGTTAAGGGCAAGCTTGAGGTTATAGAGTAAGAGTCACTTCAACATGTTTGTTGACACTTTGCTGCTATCAAGATCACCTCATCTCCTACGGCAACTAGAGATCGGTTTCATCGAGGTCTGTCATGATGATGGTCTTACGCAGGCTTGTGCAGTCCTCCGACGGTCTCGGTGGGTTGTAGTGGTCGATGTCTTCCATGTCCCTCTTGTCGTCCGCTGATGTCGAAGTCGTTCCTTGGGCCGAGGTATCCGGACTGCTCACACACAGCGCTGGGGTTTCCGGCGCTCTTGGGTGTGTTGGACTTGCTTTTGCTGTCGGACCTTTATTACCTGGTAAATCCTCGTATGTGTCACCTGTGTTTAGTTGCTGTCCAAACTTGTTGACATTCTTGTGGGCAGGCAGGTCTCTACCTGGGTGGATTTTTGCCTGTGAGGATTCGTGTTTGTCGATGGCAGCGGTGGCGACGGAGAGGGCGTGCCAGGAGCTAAGGCCACACCTGAAGGAGGACTGCCTAGAGTGGTACAGATCACTGGTTGTTCGTAGCGTGTCGTACCTCAGGGTATGGTCTGCTGCCTCCGATCTTCCGCCAGCTGCTTCGTATTCTAAAGTGGAGCTTAGACTAAACAGATTGGGTGAGATCGATGGGCTGTTAGATACAGGAGAGTTTCGAAGAAGAGACTGATCGGTAACCTCACTAGTTACTGTCGAATTGACGCTCGTCTGAGATGAATTTGTGCTTGTGTCCTGACTATAAGACGTGTTCTCTCCCACGTCTTCTTCTTGCAGCTGATTTAACCCACTGAGCCTCTCTCTATTTCGGGCAATTCTAATACATTCCTTTAGAACCGACGACGGGGTCGTGGTGCGTCTCGCATTCACCTTCTCGAGTTCGGGTACCTTCTGGAGGGTGGCGTACCGCGATCTGGATGTGTCTCCCTTAAAACTATTCCTAGACGTGTACTCCTGGATCACAGTTCTCTGTCCTTCGGCAGCGTACACGGAGGACGAAGAGTAGCATAGACCTGACCCTCTCCTGCGACGGTCCGTTGGGCTCACAGGTCGCCGGATGTGTTTGAACTGAAGGGAACACACTGAGATACTAACGTCACTCTCCACCGGCCCTGGGCTGTGAGTCTTCATCTTGGAGATTCCTTCGTGTACTGCTGGATATTCTTGAACACTATTCTTTGAATATTCTGAATATTCCCCGTGATTGTCTTTCGTTTCTTTTGTTTGCACGATACTTTTTCCAGAATCAAGATTTAGTCCAGGAGATAATTTGGTTTTTCTTTGCTCCTCGACTTTTGTTGCTTCTTTTTCTGGAGTTTGTCCTGTCTGCAACGCCTCTCCTCCCGGGCTCAGTTTGCGGCCTCCATCACGATTTTCAGAGTCATTGGAGTCTGTGGTGTCGGAGTTGTTGCCATTGACCTTACTGACGTCGACTAGGGACACCACGGAGCTGTGGGAACAGCTTGACACCAGTGACCCCGAGGACCGGGTGAACAGGGAACTCAGTTCCCTTCGTCGGGTCTGCACGTGAGGGAGAACCATCCTCTGTGAGGGCCCGGCACCCTGATCAAGCTTTTTCAGCGCCTTGGTGGCCCGTTCGGAGACGTGAGGCACCAGCTGGGAATCCGGATTGCGATCGAGACTCGCGAATCTGTCGTCATCGTCGTCGAGGCCGGCTTCAGAAACGCTCCTGCTGACGATAACTCCGCCGACTTTCACCCAGTAAGGGCTCTTGCCGTAGCCGTCGTCGCACGTCTTAAGAATGTCTCCTTCGTAACACAATCCGACGACCTCCGCCTCGTCTACTATGTCTGGAAGAGACGTGCCGGAAGTTTCTGGCAGCAGGAGTGTCAGCAGCGCTGCCACCAGGCACCCCGCTGCTGACGTCAGCCAGGGCACTGATGGATACGTCAGCTCAGCCTGTTATGTGATGAACAAACGTCAGCTCAGCCTGTTATGTGATGAACAAACGTCAGCTCAGCCTGTTATGTGATGAACAATCAATATTGCCTTTATCCTGGACACTGGAACTAAATATATCACCATTAATGACGGAGAAAAACACTATCAATACATCATCCCCATCAACACACTCATGAACAAATCCACAAGGGCCGTGACGAGGGTTCGAACCTAGCTACAGCCTTACGGTTCGTGGATTCTTCAAGGCCCTTGTGGAGTTGTTCATTTGATACATCACGGTATTGTGATTTCTGTGTGTAACATATTCGCCATCATCTGTAAATATACCAACTCAAGGCTACAACTCTGCCCAGTGGACCCAAGAGCCGCAGCTCATCCCCAGAAAATACAACTAGCTGAGTACAACTAGCTAAGTACTAATCCATGCATCAATAGAACGTCCTCCATTACCACAATATCACCGTTAATCCTACCACAATACCATTTCTGTTACCACTACAATCACAACTGCTATTATATACCACTATATTCACTATTTCATTATCACTGGAACTTTCACTACCACTCCTGTCCCCATATTTACCACATTCATACTAACATTACCATCTACCACACCTACCCCTCACCATCACCACTACCACACCTAACACCCCCATTTTACCACCTACCTATTATCCACACCACCATCTACTACCACCACACCACCATCTACTACCACCCACACCACCATCTACTACCACCACACCACCATCTACTACCACCCACACCACCACATCCCCACACCACCATCTACTACCACCACACCACCGCCCTTCCCCC
The DNA here is from genome assembly GCF_040958095.1 of Procambarus clarkii. Lineage (NCBI taxonomy): Eukaryota > Metazoa > Arthropoda > Malacostraca > Decapoda > Cambaridae > Procambarus > Procambarus clarkii. The sequence goes on along the minus strand of NC_091237.1, from coordinate 19,117,183 downwards.
CCCCCACCTACCACAATAGAGAGAAGCGGGGTCAGAATCTCCCCCAAAGCAGCGTGGGCGGCGCAGAGCCCCACAGCTGAAGCCCGAGCAGTAGTGGGCGCCACCTCCACACTCACCACGCCCACGCCCACCCTCGCCCCGCCCACGATAAGCACGCCCACGAACCGTAAGGCTGTAGCCAGGGCGAGGACGTCCATCCACGACTCTGTGAATTGAGCATTAAATATCAGGAATATGTTGGTTCATACAAGTGTGTGTTGGGGGGGGGGGAGGTGATAGGTGTTGTGTGGGGTGTGGGGCGGGGGGGGGCGTGTGTGTAGGGAGGGGGGCGTGTGTGGGGGGGAGGGGGGGCGTGTGTGGGGGGGGGGAGGGAGGGCCGTTGCACGATTCTCTGTGATGTCTAAATAATATAAAAATACACAGAAGTTATGATTCCATTGTGATCTGTTCCATAGGAAAAAATAGGTGTTTATAATTCCTCATTTCAGCCAAACTTACGTTAGAGGCGTGACTAGTCCCTTACCCTTGACCAGCTGTAAGACGCAGATGACCGCAAGCGACAGGGCCGCCGCCAGGATGAGAGTGAAGATGAGAAAGGCCCTTCGATAGAACTGGGTGGTGAGAACCGCGGCTAGAACCACGGCTCCAGCCTCCACTCCGGCCCCTAGCAGCGATCCTAGCTGGCCCGGGCCTCCTAGGAGGATCATGAGCTGCCCTGGGCCATCCTGGCCCGCTAGTTCGCTCCGGAATCCGCTGTCTGCCAGCGACACTGCTAACCTGGATGTCAAGAACGGCGTGGATTAAATCCGTGGCGATACAGATGTGATGTGGTGATGGAGGTTTATAACCTATTCTAGATCAATAACAACAATTTCAAGGTATTGACTGGTTATATTCACTATACCGGCCAGTCACTATACTACTATAGTCACTGACCACGTCACCTGTCACTCACAATGTCACCTATTGCTCAATATAACAATTATCACTCAAAACCTGACTTAAAAATGCTGATTGCATTGCCAACAAAGCTAATGAACTAAGAGGAAAGATCTTGTGATCGAGATTTCATATTAGAGCAGTGGTTAGGAGTGATAATTTCCGAGATGATTACACATTCAACGTTTCTCGGAGGATATCAGATCACACACGAACGTAAGGAAAATCAGTAACGTATGTGATGTGTCGCTGCTTTGTATGTGTCAATAGTGAGTTAATTGGGAGTCACGCTCCACACACACACACACACACACACACACACACACACACACACACACACACACACACACACACACTCACGCAATTGGATATGCAAGATTTGCTCCACAAGCTATAAGAAGTATAGTGCTGAAGTACAAGTGGTCGCAGCAGAAGTGTTTAACATGAAACTCTATACATCTCACACGATGACAATGTGATAGTTTCGATGCGCAAACTACATGCGAAAACCTGAGTATTCAGGCAGAAATGTTCAGAAATGTTCAGAATGTAAGTGTGTGCACAAACAGCTGAACATTCTCCCACTCACTGTACCCTGTACCCTCAGGCGTCTCTGCTCTAGAAGCCACTAGCTACAGCGGAACACTAAAAAAAAACTTGAAAACAGTTTCAAGGAAAAAAAAGAGTTCTCGCTAAACATTAATCATAATTACATAATATTACAACAGAAAAAAACCCAGTCGTTTGACCTTTATTTCCACTCTTATTGGGTCCTCAGGGTGCTTGTTCGAGTTGCTGAATGTGTCGGGTCACTGCCCAGGCGGTGAGTGCTTGCCGGACTTTAACTACAGCCTCGTCGAGAGGTCAAACGAAACAAATGAAACCAAACGAGGTCAAACAGGTCAAAAATGAACTCAAACGAGGTCAAACAAGTCAAAAATGAACTCAAACGAGGTCAAACAGGTAAAAAATGAACTCAAATGAGGTCAAACAGGTCAAAAATGAACTCAAACGAGGTCAAACAAGTCAAAAATGAACTCAAACGAGGTCAAACAGGTAAAAAATGAACTCAAACGAGGTCAAACAGGTAAAAAATGAACTCAAACGAGGTCCAACAAGTCAAAAATGAAATCAAACGAGGTCCAACAAGTCAAAAATGAAATCAAACGAGGTCAAAAAGGTCAAAAATGAAATCAGTCAAGGTCAGACAGGTCGAAAATGAAATCAAACAAGGTCAAACGAAAAATGAAATCTTCTACTATTGTTTTTCATTCTAATGACAAACACATTTTGTGTTTAGAATGCATTAATAATCAGCAAAATCACATCAACCTGTTTTCTTTATAGTACGTCATATTTTTTACGTATATTTTATCTAAGACCGCAATCGTTGCTGTTTACCTAAAGGGCCCAAAAGATAGTTGAACGAGGGATTTCGGTAGCGGCTCGTGAAATGGACATAATTACCCCGATTTCTATTCGTGGGTGCTCGGGTAGGTTAGGTTAGGGCACTTTAGTTCGACAGTTTGTTGTTGAAGTCGGGAACACTCTCGAAAACGGTCTGGTTACAGAGGTAACGCTTTGGCAGGTTTCCAGGCAAGGATCCCTGTTGCCTGGAATTCAAAGTTGACAAATTGCTCTCAAACGGAGTCAGATGGAGTGGGAAATTGAACAAGACTGAGCCCAAAGGCTGGCCAGTGAGTCTCAGTAAGACTTCCTCCAATGGGTCGTTCACCGTGACCTTTTAACGAGCGTCTGCGAAGGGTCTTAATTACCCTCCCAAGGCGGCAAAAATGGAAAGAATATAGCAAAAAAATATATCAGTCAGGTTAAAAACTTGAATCATTGCCAAAGCTTTTATTTTTTTCAACCAAGACCTAGGGGCCTCGTAGCCTGGTGGATAGCGAGGGGCCTCGTAGCCTGGTGGATAGCGCGCAGAACTCGTAATTCTGCGGCGCGGGTTCGATTCCCGCACGAGGCAGAAACAAATGGGCAAAGTTTCTTTCACCCTGAATGCCCCTGTTACCTAGCAGTAAATAGGTACCTTGGAGTTAGTCAGCTGTCACGGGCTGCTTCCTGGGGGTGGAGGCCTGGTCGAGGACCGGGCCGCGGGGACACTAAAGCCCCGAAATCATCTCAAGATAACCTCAAGAAGAAGACGGTGTATACAGTCGCCTTTGAATACATTTTTTAATGTTTTTCCTTTTTTTTTCAGTGAGGCACTTTTATATTTCCTACAAAATGGCAGCAAGAAACAATTTTATCAAGACACTTTGATTAACTTTATCAAGATTTGTCTCGTATGACTAAATGGCCAGAAACACTTGTGGAAACACTTAGGCAGCATTTCGGATTAAGTGGCCTCACCCCGGTGAAAATGACTTTCGTACTTAGTCTACATTAATATCGTAATTCGATGCCGGTGATTACCGAAGGTAGTTTAGACTTTAGAGGGTAGTTGGTCAAGACGTGCTTCGCTGCAAGCCTCTCTAACAACCTCTCCCCCTCCCCCCATACTTGATTTCTATATCAAGAGGGCGGGGAGGTACATCAAATTGGTATCTATAACTAATAGATATGGTACTCTAGATATGCCATTATAGGTGTGGTACTCTAGATATGCCATTATAGGTGTGGTACTCTAGATATGCCATTATAGGTGTGGTACTCTAGATATGCCATTATAGGTGTGGTACTCTAGATATGCCATTATAGGTGTGGTACTCTAGATATGCCATTATAGGTGTGGTACTGTTGGTATGGTACTCTATGCATAGTACTCTACAACAAAGTACTTCCAGTCTCTCTCAGTATTTATCCATACACATTATTGGTTAATTTATTTATTTATTTATATTATATACAAAAACAGTTCTTACATTCTTGTAAAGCCACTAATAAGCATGTAGCGTTTCAGACAAATCCTTAATCCTAATTTTCCCCGGAATACGGTTCTCCAAATAGTTTGACACAACCCATTCACTGCTGGGTGAAAAGGAGCTGTAGTTAAGGATTGGTGCCCAGTCAATCCTCCCCGGTCAGGATACGAACCCAGGCTCACACTGCCGAGTGCAAGATTAATTAATTAACTGGTGCAAATATTCCCAGTAAATCCCTTAGCAGCACAAGGTACTACATAATTAATCCTAATTAATCAGATTTTGACTTGAAGCAGAGAACCAAACTTTTTGTAAATATTTGAATTCCCCTCAGGCCTGCGCAGTAGAGTATATTCTATTACGTTTTTCTTCCCTTCTCTGCGCATTCCGTTCGTTCTTCTAAAATTATTTAAGCAATTGATATTTTTAAACTCGGTGAATTTGTTAATTTTTTAGAATCTGAAAATATTTTCAGTGGTTATTTTTTTAGAGTGGTTTCAGGAGTCTATTAACCCCGTTGGGAAGGTGGGATTGTGTACTCTCTTGTGAACCGTATATGTACTCTCTTGTGAATCGTATATGTACTCTCTTGTGAACCGTATATGTACTCTCTTGTGAACCGTATATGTACTCTCTTGTGAACCGTATATGTACTCTCTTGTGAATCGTATATGTACTCTCTTATGAACCGTATATGTACTCCCTTGTGAATCGTGTATGTACTCCCTTGTGAACCGTATATGTACTCTCTTGTGAACCGTATATGTACTCCCTTGTGAATCGTGTATGTACTCTCTTATGAACCGTATATGTACTCCTTTGTGAACCGTATATGTACTCTCTTGTGAACCGTATATGTACTCCCTTGTGAACCGTATATGTGCTCCCTTGTGAATCGTATATGTACTCTCTTGTGAACCGTATATGTACTCCCTTGTGAACCAATTGTTGATCCCTGGTAAGACCTTTGTTTACCCCTTGAAAACTACTTATAGAACCCCCTTGCTTACTGAAATTGAAATTGAAATTGAAATAAGTTTATTGAGGTAAAATACACACAAAGGGATGAGGTAGCTCAAGCTATTCTCACCCCGTTCAGTACAACGTGTTAATATATACATAGACACACATCACAAATAAACTCATTACCAAACATTCTGAGAGATAAACATATACATTTCCTCCTTCACAAGTAGTATGTTATCAGACGTACACACAACCCTTGCTTACTGGTTCACTTCAATTCTTGTAGAGTGTATTATACACAGTATTAAATGACATAATATAATTCACAGAGAAATCTCTCAAACGCGAGATATCAATGAACAAATGAGCCTAAAAAAACTATTGGAACACCCAACACATGGGTTCGAACCCTCATTAGGTCTCCTGTTGGATTTGTTCAAAATATGTAATTTTTTATGTACTAGAAGACGTTTAAAAGTCTATTATTTGATTAATAATTTATTACAGTTAGTTTAGAATCGTGAAACTCGACGTCTACGAGATTTTTGCTTAGCTCATAACTAATTCTACCTAATAACTACATAACTAATCTCTCTTATATGTATTATCTTCTCAAAACTTATTACGATAATTTGCCATAGTTCCTTAATTATTTATTACAGGAGTTATAATTCCTGGTATAATATAATTTATTATAATTCCTGGTGTAATTATACCAGTGAATGTATTTGAAATTTCATACACCCAAATATGTATAACTGAATGTATGAAATTATTTCCCCAACACATTTCATTCACCTGTTGGACAATTTACGAATATTCTGACTACGTTAGCAGAATAGGTAAATAAATCCGTTTTATGTTTGAGGAGTTAAATGGGGTTTAGCTGGGTGGCCATGAACTTTAGTTGTTTAATATGTGTTGGCGAATGAGGGGCGGAGGTAGAACAGGTGTTAGGGTTGAACAGGTGTTAGGGTTGAACAGGTGTTGGGATTGAACAGGTATTGGGAGTTGACTGCAGCCTCTTGCCAAGAATTTACAAAAAAATTAGCTTTCAACAATCAACTAAGAAAATACAATTATAATTCCTGCAATAAAGAATGAAATAACGCTGGGAAATTATCGTGGTAAGTTTTGAGAAGATAACAAATATAGGAGAGATAACAGAGATAACTGTTAAAAATATTATCAGTACAACAACTCTTGGAGAGATATAATAACCTTAATAACACCCCAGCAACAATGGTTATCATAATAACTCCAGCAGGAGATAACAGCTCTCCCTTCCCCTCCTCTCCAAACTGGCTTAGGTCGAGTCTAAGGTCGAGTCTTAGGTCGTATCTTAGGTCGTGTCTTAGATCGTCTCATGTCGTTGCATTAAACAGCGCTCTGACTCAAGGGCTTTGACCAAACACAAGGAGGGTTGTGACACCCTTGACCCCAAGCAGTTCCTCAAGTCATGGCCTTCCCCAACGGTGAAAACACTTACAAATGTTCTCGTTCTGTCATCATAGAGATCCAAAAAAAATTAGTTTCTGCCACTCACGATTTCTTGTCGTGTATGGGAAGCGCATTAAAAGAGTGTCAGGGGCAAGAAAAGGAGACCTGGTCGAAGACCGGGCCGCGGGGACGCTAAACCCCGGAAATTATCTCAAGATAACCAAGATACACTAACTCGAAGTCTCTTCCACTTCGAGTCAAACTTTTGAAGGAATCTGTAAAGAAACTCGGAGCTGGTCGGTTGTGATGCGAGTCTTTGTCTAGAGCAAGAGTGCTCGTACTGGACTTGTAAACGCTCATTCAACCCAGCATGAATACAGTAGCTGTCTAAGAAGGAATACAGTAGCTGTCTAACAAGGAATACAGTACCTGTCTAAGAAGGAATACAGTACCTGTCTAACAAGGAATACAGTACCTGTCTAACAAGGAATACAGTACCTATCGAACAAGACCAATAGCTGTCCTAGCCTCTACAACAGAGCACTAAAGCCCCTCCTAAAACCCAAACAGTTCTCACCAGATGAAGACAACGATGAGTGTGTGTTTCCTGAGTCGAGGAGTTCTGAAGAGGGTGAGGAGGCTTCCCCAGGGGGCGTCCAGGTAGACGTGGGCGGCCAGATGGTCCATCTGGGCGTGGGCGGTGGGCGGCAGGGTGAGTAGATTGTGTCTGGCCAGTTGGCCGGCCACTAATCTGGCTCGTCTAGTCTTGCCTCTGGTCAGGAGCCATCTGAGGGACTCCGGGATCATCCTGTAGAAGGAGGAGGATGATGACTTCAGGTGAGAGTGCTTAGTTAGGTGTAGTTACAGGATGAGAATTTGTTGCTCGTGGTGTCCCGTCTTCCCAGTACTCTTTGTCGTGTAATGCTTTGAAACGTGTGTGTGTGGTGTGTGGTGTGTGTGTGTGTGTGTGTGTGTGTGTGTGTGTGTGTGTGTGTGTGTATATAATATAAAACAGCTTATATTTATATCTCCCCCCAAACTCATTCATACACGTGTAACCTACGCTTGAAACAATCAAAGCGCTCCCACCTCTATTATGTTTGCGTTGTCATCGACTCCACCAGCCTTCATATACAGCCTAGCCTCGTAAACAAAACGGTGTAAAAAAGGTTGTAAATCCAGCCCCCCGTTGTTTATGAATGAAAACCATTTAACACACGATTTACAACTGATGTTCGAATTTTTTTTTGAACAGTATTCGCTCACGGCGGGCTGTTCGAATCGCACTTATTATCGATGCCTAACCATACATACAATTCAACATTCATTTACCCTTTTTTAATACTCATCACGTTAAGATTTTGTAAAATTAATGAATGCGTCTTTGGGATCGGCCGCCGCTTGAACGAGCCTCGCCCGAGGACAAACTGCCATATGTGTGGCTGAGTTGGAGACCTGCTCAGTGGGGCTGGCAATACCACACCTACAGCCCTATATATATACACGATAGCAAGTCTTTTGTGTGCAGAATATATCAGAGTATCGCCAAGACATCACCATGGCCTGATATAGCAATGAAAATCATTTTGAGGCAATGGAGTGATACCAATATTCAGGGTGTATATATGGTTGTAATTTAACAACGTTGTCTCTTGTTGAGAGAAAATATTGTAACTTATTTTTATATTTGACTATGGAAAATCTATACATTTTCTACTGACTGAACGTGTTGTAATGAGCGATAGACACTTATCTATTTCTATATCCACAGAAAGGTAGAACAGATTGTGTTAGTACAGATTTTAGCGTTTAATCTGTGCATTCTCCCAAAAAAACAGTGCATTGGCTTTTTGCATTACGCGTAGCAGATATCCTAAGGGAAAGGTGATTGTGGTGGTAGGAGGAGTGGGGGGGAGGGTGATTGTTGAGGGCTTCAGCGGTCATTAAATGCTCTAAAACCAGGGCACTGAACAGATGGTCGTTGAACGAAGTGGTCGCTCAGATGGCGTAACATTTTACGTGCCTTGAACGTCGTCTAAGTGCATCGCTTCTTGACAAATGACCGTTGTTATGAGAGCGTAACCTCGTTAACAAAGGTCAGGTATTGTATCTCCAACCACCACTTGTAATGGACGCCACAGCGACGGCCTCTCTTACTGCAAGTCAGCGTTCAATCCCCTATGGTCCAAGTGGCTGTTACACCATTCCTTCCCACCGTCCTATCCCCCCCTACCATCCCATCCTCATATCCTATCCAGTGCTATAGTAGCTTAGAGCATTCACCTCATGAACGTAATTACAGCGTTCTACGTACTCGAGAAACTGCCCATTGAAGCTGTGTTCAAGTATTTTAGAGATAATTGAAGGAAGGGGAAACAATGACGATAGTTTGATAGTTTAGAACAGTCTTCCCCTCTTCAGGAGCACGTCAGACGCGTTTATCATACTTAGTACTTGAAGAACTTTGACGAAACAACTTAGTTGAGATGAGAAAAATATTTTGAAAACAGAGACAGAAAATTTACCAGATGTGACTTACAATATATATATATATATATATATATATATATATATATATATATATATATATATTGGTAGCAGTCTTTCCTGTAGACATATATTATTAAATATGTGTTTTATTAAAAATATTATTATTAGAATTATTAAATTCTAAATTCGTGTTAGAATTATTAATCTTACTTTTTCGGTCATATTTAATATATATATATATATATATATATATATATATATATATATATATACGTCGTACGCGAGAATCTGTAATTATGAGACAGGTGCTGGGGGGGGGGGGACAGAGAGGAACACCAACGTCGGTAGACAGAAACACAAGCAGAGGGAAAAGACAGGAACGCCAGCAGTGACAGACAGGAAGTAGTGACAAGGTGACAAGTGTTAAGACACACTGCATTACACAAACCAACAGTGCACAACACCTAAATAAAAACCGTTGTCACCAAGCTAAAAAGGATTCGAACCTCCTTTTCCCATCCCCTATTCAGCCCGTGACACAAGTGGAAGCTGAGTACCCAAATGAGCCACAGAGAGACGTTAGAAAGAACATTTTCAGTGTCAGAGTAGTTAATAAATAGAATGCATTAGGCAGTGATGTGGTGGAGGCTGACTCCATACACAGTTTCAATTGTAGATATGACAGAGCCCAGTACGCACAGGAACCTGTACACCAGTTGATTGACGGCTGAGAGGCGGGACCAATGAGCCAAAGCTCAACCCCTCAACTAGGTGAGTACGCCAGATTCGTCCGGCGATCACAAAAATAACATTGACACCTTCCAGAATCAAGTGAATATTTTGATTTTAAGCTCCAGGTTACGTCAACAAGGCTTCAGATCCCACCACTCTGAACACCTACACGAGTCAGCCCTGAATAAACGGGGTTTTTGAATTCCCGTTTTCTCTGAATTTAAAAAAAATCATTCTCAATTCAATCAATTTCAGTTGAAGATTGCAGGGCATAATTAAGAGGGGTGTGATGATGATGTTTATATAATGTAGGCCTAGAGGAAGTTGTTTAAAACAGGAATCAATCCGGTGATTGACCAAACTGGTGAACCATTTATCTAGTTACAATCTACTGAATAAACCATCTATCCAATGAATATCTACTAAGTGAATCGTCTACCCAGTGAACTATCTACCCAGTGAACCATCTACCCAGTGAACTATCTACCCAGTGAACTATCTACCCAGTGAACTATCTACCCAGTGAACTATCTACCCAGTGAACTATCTACCCAGTGAACTATCTACCCAGTGAACTATCTACCCAGTGAACTATCTACCCAGTGAACTATCTACCCAGTGAACCATCTACCCAGTGAACTATCTACCCAGTGAACCATCTACCCAGTGAACCATCTACCCAGTGAACCATCTACCCAGTGAACTATCTACCCAGTGAACCATCACGCCTTTACTCTCTTCGTTCCGGTCAAGTCAGTTGGCTGAGGCCAAGTTCTTTTGACTGTTCAGAACTGATGACTTTAGTAAAGGAAGCTGTCAACCTTGTTTTTATTAATCTAATTATTTTATTGGATTCTGTGCTGAGAGAAAGAGAGAGAGAGAGAGAGAGAGAGAGAGAGAGAGAGAAAGAGAGAGAGAAAGAGAGAGAGAAAGAGAGCATATTAAGAAACAATGCCATCTTATATATGATCAAAACTATACTGAATTTTTTGATCAAATTCAGTATTAGTGATCTGATTGTCAAGCTGAGGAGGAAACAAAATCTATATATAAAATTAAATAATTATATTCAGGTCAAATCTCCTGAGTATATGATATATTCAGTGAATAACAGGTTGCATCTCCCAGTGCGACCCGTCACACAGATGACAGCATCCCCAGGAAATATGACCAATTTCTCTATTGTTTTTCTAAGTCTAAGTTTTCTAAGTCTAAGTGTTTTCATGTCTAAGTCCATGACCCATAACATCAGCAAACACCCTCACACATAAAAAAATAGAGGTCAAAAGACGAGTTATACATTGAATGTTGAAATACAATTGTGTTTTTTTTAAATTATTTTAATATATCGATACACAACTTTACGTTTGGAAATCTTAGAGTTTCTGGAAGAGAAAACGAGAAGATTATAGACTTGACTATTATTTCCTCTCATCTTACCAAATAAGATGGTTTTAGTTCTTATATTGCATGTCTCTTGAGGTAGAGAAATCTAACTCTATTTTTAGTAGATGTTGTAAAATCTTTGCAATGTTGCTATATCTTTACGACAGAATGTCTGTTTGTCTAAGGTAGGAGGCCAGAAACTTAGGGCTAGTTTCACCCAACTTTTCAATGCGACACATAGGTGGTGTATGACTGTCATAGGTTGGTCAGGGTCAGCCACACTGCCTTTTTATAAAATGTTATCAGGTCCGAAAGTGACTATGCTATTTTGATAAAGTTAAAAAAATGGGGATTTTTTTCCATAGAATTTTGAGCAGTTTCTTCTCTCAACACAACATAGGGTACAGGCCCACCACAGGCAACACATCATAGGGTACAGGCCCACCACAGGCAACACAACATAGGGTACAGGCCCAACACAAGCAACACAACATAGGGTACAGGCCCACCACAGGCAACACAACATAGGGTACAGGCCCACCACAGGCAACACAACATAGGGTACAGGCCCAACACAGGCAACACAACATAGGGTACAGGCCCACCACAAGCAACACAACATAGGGTACAGGCCCAACACAAGCAACACAACATAGGGTACAGGCCCAACACAAGCAACACAACATAGGGTACAGGCCCAACACAAGCAACACAACATAGGGTACAGGCCCAACACAAGCAACACAACATAGGGTACAGGCCCAACACAGGCAACACAACATAGGGTACAGGCCCAACACAAGCAACACAACATAGGGTACAGGCCCAACACAGGCAACACAACATAGGGTACAGGCCCAACACAAGCAACACAACATAGGGTACAGGCCCAACACAAGCAACACAACATAGGGTACAGGCCCAACACAAGCAACACAACATAGGGTACAGGCCCACCACAGGCAACACAACATAGGGGTACAAGCCCAACACAGGCAACACAACATAGGGTACAGGCCCAACACAAGCAACACAACATAGGGTACAGGCCCAACACAAGCAACACAACATAGGGTACAGGCCCAACACAAGCAACACAACTTAGGGTACAGGCCCACCACAAGCAACACAACATAGGGTACAGGCCCACCACAGGCAACACAACATAGGGTACAGGCCCAACACAAGCAACACAACATAGGGTACAGGCCCAACACAGGCAACACAACATAGGGTACAAGCCCAACACAAGCAACACAACATAGGGTACAGGCCCACCACAAGCAACACAACATAGGGGTACAAGCCCACCACAAGCAACACAACTTAGGGTACAGGCCCAACACAAGCAACACAACTTAGGGTACAGGCCCACCACAAGCAACACAACATAGGGGTACAGGCCCACCACAAGCAACACAACATAGGGGTACAAGCCCAACACAAGCAACACAGGGAAACAAATCCTGCAAGTTGACAATTATCCACACAACACGCAAGAGAAACAAAGTGTTGCAACGCCTCAAGAAGCAACACATCACAATGGAACAAGTGTTACAAGGTCAGAGGTCAAGTCGTGTTCTCCAGGCTTTCCTTCACATTAACCTCTCACCCACATACCCAGAGATGCCCCCCCCCCCAATCCCCCCTCCAATCACGTGACCTTGCACCGAGGAATATTACTACACTGTGATTGGAATCAAAGGTAAAAAACTTCCAATCTTCAAACCCTAACATTTTTTTTTTTTACCAAATAGCTAACACTTTTGTCAATTAGGATTTTTTTCAGCATTTAATTTATCTGCTGCTTAGAATTGATTGAAATGCAACAATAATTGACTGTAGAGGGACTCTAGTCTATCCATCAACTCACCAGCAATAGAGCAGAGATATGAGGAGTGGCAGAGAGATGGCCAGTTGGACGGCCCTCCAATGTTGGACCAAGAGAGCCACAAGGGCCCCCAGAGCCACGCCCAGGGGCCTGGCCATGCCTCCGGCCACCAGGGCCCGACATCTCCATCTAGGGGGGAAGAGTTCAGCCACCAGGGTCCAACTGGTAACATACACACCCTGTGGGAGATTAACATACTTAAACACCATCGAATTATGTTCCTGTGATATATCTGACATCACTTGGATATGCTGTGGTGCTGGGCATGGATATATGTTCTAGTGCTAGGCATGGATATATGCTGTAGTGCTAGGCATGGATATATGTTCTAGTGCTAGGCATGGATATATGTTCTAGTGCTAGGTATGGATATATGCTGTAGTGCTAGGCATGGATATATGTTCTAGTGCTAGGCATGGATATATGTTCTAGTGCTAGGTATGGATATATGCTGTAGTGCTAGGCATGGATATATGTTCTAGTGCTAGGCATGGATATATGTTCTAGTGCTAGGTATGGATATATGCTGTAGTGCTTGGCATGGATATATGTTCTAGTGCTAGGCATGGATATTTGCTGTAGTGCTAGGCATGGATATATGTTCTAGTGCTAGGCATGGATATATACTGTAGTGCTAGGCATGGATATATGCTGTGATGCTAGAGATATAAATACACTATGATCTAAGACTGGGATTTAAATTAATCCCACAAAAACTGGGATTTCAATGAATCCTGACTTAAAGTCATTGGTAAATACTGCACAACTCAGATTGATATCACTGCCAGAAGATATACATGACAAAATCAAATGAATGCCTGATATTTATATGACAAATTAGAGAATTGAAGTATTTTTATGCACCTGCCTGGTATATGTGGGACCACATAATGAAATATATCTAAATTTAGTGCTCAAATATGCAAATGAGTTCAGATATGCAAATCAAGTGTATAGATATGGAAAAATCATAAAGTTGATTGAAATACAATTTCGAGCATTAATTACTAATAACGGCAATATCGTTGTGATTTTGTAATATTTATTTTTAGTGATTAACATTATTAGTCAATAATTATTATTAGTCAATAATTATTATTAGTCTAATTGTAAAGCGATTGATACCAGAATGGACAACATTCATTTCAACTATTCAGAAGGCATAAATTGCTCCCACACAGGATGCAATGTTGCAAGTGAGATCAACTTTTCAGTTCTTTAGATAATTGACACTGAATTAAAATTGCGCTTTCATTGCTCAAAGTATGGGACGGGTTCGAGCCCTGGGTACGGTAGGGTCGATTAGGAAATAGTTTCTTAACTGTTCGCGCCCTGCTTACCCAGCAGTAACTAGGGACCAGGTTGTAAAACCTCGTTGTGGATCATGTTTAAGGGATAAAAACAATATTACTGAATAATCAAACCGGTTTCTGCACGAGGGGACTGAAGTTGAATTTAAAGCCAGGAAAGCCTACCACTATCTTGAGGTTATCTTGAGATGATTTCGGGGCTTTAGTGTCCCCGCGGCCCGGTCCTTGACCAGGCCTCCACCCCCAGGAAGCAGCCCGTGATAGCTGACTAACACCCAGGTACCTATTTTACTGCTAGATAGCAGGGGCATAGGGTGAAAGAAACTCTGCCCATTGTTTCTCGCCGGCGCCTGGGATCGAACCCAGGACCACAGGATCACAAGTCCAGCGAGCTGTCTGCTCGGCCGACCGGCTCCCCTACTATACTACTACTATAGTACCACCGGATAATCTGACCTGTAAACACCGGTTAATCTAACTTCCAGACACCGGTTATAGTGACCTGTGAAGATAGAGGTAAATGGAGTGAAGGGAAGGTGCCCAGTTCCTCCCTATCCAGGATTCGAACTCGGGTCCTCTCTCTCTCGCTTGCGAAGCGAGAGGGTTATAACCAACATCATCGGGTGTTCGTAACCTATTATAACGAGTGAAAATATATATATATATATATATATATATATATATATATATATATATATATATATATATATATATATATATATTCTGTGTATCTTTAAACATAACAGCTTTCCCTCTACAGGTGTAAAGATCTCTCCTGCTCCTAAGCATCACTGACGTTCCTCTCCTCAGCATGACAAGGATGCTGCTTCGCCTCAGGCAAATCTGGAGCCTATTTGTGTCAATCTTCATCACGACCAGAGGGAAATATCGCGAAGATTCCTACCCCCCAAACCTGAAATGAATAGTGGAGAGGGAAGCTCTCCTCTGAAAAGGGTCGTAATTCCTTCCTTGCAAGACAGGCTCGTGTCTCGTTGGCGAGTAATTTCCCCCACTAAGATATCACTTAAATCAATCTCGAAATTCTTCCAAGACATAACCAGAGACAAAATGAGAAACTGTTCCTACATGAAATTAATATGTGGCCTATAAGAAAAGCAGTTTTTTTTGTATTGGGCGTTATAGGAATAGGATTTTAGTTTGATTTAAAATTATGATTTAAATAGCAATCTTGATTTTCAGAACGTGATAGATAACACTATAATCTATCCACGATATCGACTGAAAAGTGAACGTTATGGCAGAACATAATATGATAACGAGAACCGTACCCACCCCAGGCTCCCCCTGGGGTGGGTACAGGGTACGCGAAGACTCCTCCTGGGGTGGGTACAGGGTACACGAAGACTCCCCCTGGGGTGGGTACAGGGTACACGAAGACTCCTCCTGGGGGTGGGTACAGGGTACACGAAGACTCCCCCTGGGGGTGGGTACAGGGTACACGAAGACTCCCCCTG
The DNA here is from genome assembly GCF_040958095.1 of Procambarus clarkii. Taxonomy (NCBI): domain Eukaryota; kingdom Metazoa; phylum Arthropoda; class Malacostraca; order Decapoda; family Cambaridae; genus Procambarus; species Procambarus clarkii. The sequence continues at coordinate 19,101,675 of NC_091237.1, read as the reverse complement.
GGGGTGGGTACAGGGTACACGAAGACTCCTCCTGGGGGTGGGTACAGGGTACACGAAGACTCCCCCTGGGGTGGGTACAGGGTTATCTTGAGGTTATCTTGAGATGATTTCGGGGCTTTCTTTTTTTTTAGTGTCCCCGCGGCCCGGTCCTCGACCAGGCCTCCACCCCCAGGAAGCAGCCCGTGACAGCTGACTAACTCCCAGGTACCTATTTACTGCTAGGTAACAGGGGCATTCAGGGTGAAAGAAACTTTGCCCATTTGTTTCTGCCTCGTGCGGGAATCGAACCCGCGCCACAGAATTACGAGTCCTGCGCGCTATCCACCAGGCTACGAGGCCCCTGGGGTGGGTACAGGGTACACGAAGACTCCTCCTGGGGGTGGGTACAGGGGGCACACGAAGACTCCTTCTGGGGGTGGGTACAGGGTACACGAAGACTCCCCCTGGGGGTGGGTACAGGGTACACCAAGACTCCTCCTGGGGTGGGTACAGGGGGCACACGAAGACTCCTTCTGGGGGTGGGTATAGGGTACACGAAGACTCCTCCTGGGGGTGGGTACAGGGTACACCAAGACTCCTCCTGGGGTGGGTACAGGGGGCACACGAAGACTCCTTCTGGGGGTGGGTACAGGGTACACGAAGACTCCCCCTGGGGGTGGGTACAGGGTACACGAAGACTCCCCCTGGGGTGGGTACAGGGTACACCAAGACTCCCCCTGGGGGTGGGTACAGGGTACACGAAGACTCCTCCTGGGGGTGGGTACAGGGTACACGAAGACTCCTCCTGGGGGTGGGTACAGGGTACACCAAGACTCCTCCTGGGGGTGGGTACAGGGTACACCAAGACTCCTCCTGGGGGTGGGTACAGGGTACACCAAGACTCCTCCTGGGGGTGGGTACAGGGTACACCAAGACTCCTCCTGGGGGTGGGTACAGGGTACACCAAGACTCCTCCTGGGGTGGGTACAGGGGGCACACGAAGACTCCTTCTGGGGGTGGGTATAGGGTACACGAAGACTCCTCCTGGGGGTGGGTACAGGGTACACGAAGACTCCCTCACCTGTACAAAGATGGCCTGGATAAAACGGAGACTCAGGAACACAATTAGTCTCCGGACAAAGTGGAGTGCCAGCCCCAGACTGCCCACAGTAGCCACGCTAATCATCAACAGGTTCCTTCGCCCGAACCTGCAAAGCAACGAGCTCGTTAACCAGGCCAAACAACGAGCCTTCTCGTTATTAAGACACATATAAATCATGCTATTTCCTATCTTTCGAGGATAAGAAATCTTATAAGTTTATTGAGGTCCTTCGAAGGATAACTAATTATCTTCTCAGGACGCAATGCTGAGCAATTGCCTAATAACTTTTGGTGAACAAATGCATCAGGTGAAAGGAAACGTGCCTACGGGAATCGAACCCGGGATTTGTTTTTTTTTTAACTGTGAGCTTTGGAATGATCTTGATTGATTGAGAATAACTATAAATGTGAACTGAAGAATTTTATATATATTTCAAATTGCAAAGTGTAATTCACTCACAAATTTGTCAACAAAATTGCCCATTTTGAACAATAGGTGCATTAGATTGAACTTGAGCCTCTTGCAAGAGAAGCTCACACGAATGTTGAACTAATATGAGGAAGTGATTGCATTCTACGTCCTCTCTCTCCAAATGGTGAACTTTGAACACATAAATTATTATCTGCAGTCTTTGAACTTTTGTCTCAAGTGTCTTTTTAATTTGTAAAGATAGCGTAAGAAGGGAACACACACACTCACACTCCTCTCTGTCTCTCCCTCTGTCTGTCTCTCTCTCTCTCTCTCTCTCTCTCTCTCTCTCTCTCTCTCTCTCTCTCTCTCTCTCTCTCTCTCTCACTAAATGAATTCCACTCTACCTCATAACTTCTGGGAGATATCGTGTTAATAGTTTCGTGATTTGTCTTGTACTGTTTATGTAACTTTGGTTCTAAAGTCTCCAGTTTCCCCAACCTGGCCCCAAATCCCCTGTTGTCTTACCTGATATGCAAGACCCTCATTCTCTTACTTAAAACATTCACATTCTTTGCATTTCATTTGGTCCGTATCCTGTAAACTTGAATTTCTCATCTACTAGGTGGCTAAGTACAGGCAATAAATAACTAGGTATATTCACAATACCAAAGTATACTCCTAACACCGAGGTATGCTCACAATACCAAGGTATACTCCCAGTACTAAGGTATGCTAGTCAACACTAAAACTTTTTGCTAACCAAAAGGTTACATACTTAATAGCACTAATTAATGTTAAAGGCTATCATACACTCTTTTAAGTTTACGTTAGAGTACTTATCGATACTTTAGAGTACTTAACCCACACTTCAAAGCACTTACACTTCAAAAATACACTGATTAACGCTAAAAAAAGTACACCATAAAATTAAATATTATGTAAATTAACTCCAAATCATATTAAGATGTAAATGAACTTATGCCTTTGTAAAAAGAGACATTAAGAAGCTCACAATAGCTCACCTATCAGCGAGGAATCCGAAGATCAGTCCACCAATCACAAGGCCGATGAGGTATGACGTCACAACCCAATGTTTAATCCATATCCGTTCGCATACAAGCCCCCACTGTCGTATATATGGAAAATTTTATATAAAATTAGTTGTGATATATGATCGAAAATATATGAATATTAATAATTTTTCACTGAACACAAATATTGATTGGTTATCTTATTTCTTAATTGGTGATTAAATCTAAGACAATTACAATTATTTTGTGTGATTTATTGGGGAATACAGAAAATTCTTTCAGGATTTTATTCCCCAAAAATTATTTATTTTCACGGATTACATATATTTTTAGTTTCAGTATTCCAGTTAAATGCGAGAGCTTTCCGCAGCTCTATGTCAGTCAGACTCACTTAGCTTGTTTGTGTTGGCTCACAGCACATGATAAATGTGGTTACTAGAGTTTAACCCCAGCAGGTGCAAAGTAATGAACCTGGATGTATGGAGACCAGTAGCCAGAACGTACGGTATCAAATGGAAGTCAAACACTCACTTTCAATTATTGACTTTTATTGACTTATTTTAACTTTATTGACTCACTTTCTTCTGTTGAATCACTTTCTATTACTGACTGAAGTTCTCTTATCTTTCCTCAACTTTCCCAGTAATCTCTACTTCCTTCCAGTAATCTCTACTTCCTTTTGTTCTCTCCTTTTGCTTCAAACTTTCTCTCTCTCTCTCGTATTTGCAATTTTTTTTTACATCAAGCAAGTTTCCATTTTTTCCTCGCTAGGGAGGCTGGAAAAATGTATCACCCGAGTTCGAAACCATTCCGTAGTTTTCTTTTTCCCCCGAGGATGGTAAATCCTGCTAAATGAAAAACGTTTCCTGAGCAGAAAACGTTCCCAGCATTCCGCGTATCCCATCAACGTTCCGGGAAATTGAAAACGAGACTTTTATGTGTTGGATTATAATTATAAACAAGTTTCCCCTCACACGCTTTTTTTCACGCTTAGTATTCGATAAAAGTCTTGTTAAAAGAAATCAAGCCGGGTTAAAAAGAGCCTTTTCCTGTCTTTTGTTTATTTTTGTGTATAACGATCATAGTTTATTAAAATATATATATATATTAATATATTAATATATATATATATTAATATATATATATATATATATATATATATATATATATATATATATATATATATATATGCAGAATAACCACATATGAAAAATAGAAAATGCTTAACGCGTTTTCGGCTAATTCGCCTTCATCAGAGCAAAGTAGAATGCCGGATTCTACTTTGCTCTGATGAAGGCGAATTAGCCGAAAACGCGTTAAGCATTTTCTATTTTTCATATGTGGTTATTCTGCATACTTGGATCAGTGTTTTTGTGATCATTGTTGCATATATATATATATATATATATATATATATATATATATATATATATATATATATATATATATATATATATATATTTTATCTTGGATAAAGTGATAGTTTGTCGAGAAAGTGGAGAGCCAGATTGAGTTAATCGCAATTCATGAAAACTGGAGATTGTTGTACTATCTACCGGTTTGTCTTTCATGTAAACACATTCTCTCTCTCTCTCTCTCTCTCTCTCTCTCTCTCTCTCTCTCTCTCTCTCTCTCTCTCTCTAATAGTGTTTCTAGTGTAGGCTTGATGAGAAGATCAGCGCCAGATGGCTAGTCAATAGGCGACCACAGATTGAAAGGTCAAATGAGCTTCAGGTAAAAATTGGTAATTGGCATTCAGTCTGCGAGCATTAACTATTTTAAGTGAGCTGACCGATAAGGTAATGGAGCCAAATGTAGTTCGCTGTTTCGAGACAAGATAAGACAAAATCATTTTAAAATTTCGGGAAAAATGTTTTACCACATTTGCGATTGTTCCTAGATAAGTTAGGACCAGAGGACACGGGTGGAAGCTGGAGAGACAGATATGCTAGGACCAGAGGACACGGGTGGAAGCTGAAGACACAGATAAGCTAAAACCAGAGGACACGGGTGGAAGCTGGAGATACAGATGAGGCAGGACCAGAGGACACGGGTGGAAGCTGGAGAGACAGATATGCTAGGACCAGAGGACACGGGTGGAAGCTGAAGACACAGATGAGCTAAAACCAGAGGACACGGGTGGAAGCTATAGACTCACAGCAAAGAATATTGGCATTTCTTTCACTATGTATCACTTGTTTGATTACTAAATGATACTTATTTGACTAATTTGAATCTTTTTTAATAACAATACGATACATGTTTGGATTCCTGTTTGATAAATACATGATTCTTATTTGATTAATCTTTGATTAACATCAAACCATATTTCATTATCAACAATACCGATATTTTACTTACCTCTAACTCTTAATTATGTCAGATTCACTTAATGAGTGTATCACCGGTAAACACACATCAATACCCGTGATTACAGAGCCTGTCTCAAGGACGCCCAGATAACGACTATTCGATACACATAAACACACACACAAAGGCACAAAACATTATGAACTTAACGTCATTAGTGCTAAGGGCGTGTAACTTGAAGAATCTTAAGTTGGAGCCCTGAAGGAAGCGAGTCTGAAACCCTTAGACTTTCAAGATGGTACTGTTGCTTGTGTGCATCGGCAAGAACCGGTTTTGTTTTGCTTGGAGACATACGTGTGTGTTAATGAGGACTTCAAGAAGGTACATGAGGTTAGAACAATGATATATCGAAGATTTATTTCGTACTGGATTCTCATTTACATTTCAGAGACTTAGAACATACCGGGTTATCACTTACGATATCAGAGAATTAGATATGATGGGTTATCATGATATCAGAGGACTAAATATAATGGGTTATCACTTACGATATCAGAGAACTAAATATAATGGGTTATCACGATATCAGAGGACTAAATATAATGGGTTATCACGATATCAGAGAACTAAATATAATGGGTTATCACTTACGATATCAGAGAACTAAATATAATGGGTTATCACGATATCAGAGGACTAAATATAATGGGTTATCACGATATCAGAGAACTAAATATAATGGGTTATCACTTACGATATCAGAGAACTAAATATAATGGGTTATCACTTACGATATCAGAGAACTAAATATAATGGGTTATCACGATATCAGAGAACTAAATATAATGGGTTATCACGATATCAGAGAATTAAATATAATGGGTTATCACGATATCAGAGAACTAAATATAATGGGTTATCACGATATCAGAGAACTAAATATAATGGGTTATCACGATATCAGAGAACTAAATATAATGGGTTATCACTTACGATATCAGAGAACTAAATATAATGGGTTATCTCGACATCAGAGAACTAAATATAATGGGTTATCACGATATCAGAGAACTAAATGTAATGGTTATCACTTACGATATCGGAGAACTAAATATAATGTTATCAATTACATTTTAGAGATTTAGAATGAAATGGGCTTCAATTTCTTGAAGTTTCATTATTACTGCCATCATTTACAATGACATGATGAAGTTTCGCATTGTATTTCGCGTAAAAATGTAATTTTTGCTCGAATTTTGAATACTGCCTCTCAAAAAATTAACTCAAAGCCCGCCGCCATACAAAAAAATAAAAAAATTAAAAAAATAGGCTTAAACCCCATATCTTAAACAATTTTCTTCTTTTCTTGCTCCTTGAACTTATATCACTTTCCAATTAAAACTTGGAATTGTTCATATAATCCTACCCTTATTTGTTTAATAAAATTATTATACGAGAATGAAAACAGCTTTAAATGAAAGAAATATTGGCAAATCCGATTTGCCATCTCGTGATGTTGTCTTCCATATCACGGGCGGCTGTGGAAAGGTTACCTCAATTACGGGCTCACCATAGCCCGTGCTACTTGGAACTTTTTGTTCCAAGTAGCACGGAATTTTAAACAACAAAACAGGTTACCTCAACCTCTCCCCTTAACTAATAGGTCCGGTAAATTTTATAGGTAACCAACGTAATAAATGGCGCCTATTATGAAAAGTAATACCAGCAAAAAATTCTACGTTTTCTATGCGTGGGCTATATAGGCAGGATGTCCCAGCCATCACATGGGAGGTTATCTTGAGGTTATCTTGAGATGATTTCGGGGCTTTTTAGTGTCCCCGCGGCCCGATCCTCGATCAGGCCTCCACCCCCAGGAAGCAGCCCGTGACAGCTGACTAACACCCAGGTACCTATTTTACTGCTAGGTAACAGGAGGCATAGGGTGAAAGAAACTCTGCCCATCGTTTCTCGCCGGCGCCTGGGATCGAACCCAGGACCACAGAATCACAAGTCCAGCGTGCTGTCCGCTCGGCCGACCGGTTCCCTAACCGGGAGTAGGCCTATTGTTTTAAAATGATGTCTACTGTCTATTGTTTAAAATGTCAAATTGTCATTCCCGGTTATGTGTTCGGCTGATATTGCCAGATTGACTTCACTTGCAATCTGCCGTTGGACTTGTTGACACGAGTCAAGGAAACTTTGGAGAGCTAATTTAACTTCCTACTCAAGTTAAGAAAAACATAAGATATATTGAGAAGAATGTTGTTACAATCATTGACCTCACCCCTTCTCTCTCCCAACCACTTGGGCTGGACGTTAGAGCGACGGCCTGGCCTCCTGCAGGTCGGCGTTCAATCCCCGACCGTCTAAGTGGTTGTCCTTCCCATCCTAAATCCTTCTCCTGATCCCTTCCTAGTGCTATATAGTCGTAATGGCTTGGCGCTTTCCCCCCTCATAATTCCCTCCTTTCTTCACCCTTTCTCTCAAATTCAATACCACAATACTGAGGGTTATCAAACCTACCAGATAACATGTACTGGTTATCACAAAGCGATGAGGATAACATAACCTTCCTTGTCTGGGTTTCGTCACGAAATAATCCTCAATTCGAACCAGACAGACACTTTAGCTTCTCGAATTGAACCGGGGCCTCGTAGCCTGGTGGATAGCTCGCAGGACTCGTAATTCTGTGGCGCGGGTTCGATTCCCGCACGAGGCAGAAACAAATGGGCAAAGTTTCTTTCACCCTGAATGCCCCTGTTACCTAGCAGTAAATAGGTACCTGGGAGTTAGTCAGCTGTCACGGGCTGCTTCCTGGGGGTGGAGGCCTGGTCGAGGACCGGGCCGCGGGGACACTAAAGCCCCGAAATCATCTCAAGATAACCTCAAGATAACCGTATGCGCGTAGGATTGCCCAACTGAGTTAAGTACCGCCACTCTCTATCCTGCTTGCTACGGTAAAAACCTGATGTAGACGCATTCGGCGCCTTCAAACCGGTCTAACCATTAAACCACTTTTAGCAAGTTTAAAGTTTAATGGCAGAGTTGACCACAGACACTTTCGGGAGAGGAGTAGGAGGAGGAGAAGGAAGGAGTGTGATTCAGCATCCCTGTCAGAGGACATCAGTGGTGAGAAGTGTCTTCGTGTGCATGAAATAGCTCACATTGACGGATAAACATAGTTCAAGCCACACACATATCTAATGACCTGATAGGGGTCCAGGACTTTATAAGGGGTCCAGGACTTGATTAAGGGGTCCAGGACTTGATAAGGGGTCCAGGACTTGATTAAGGGGCCCAGGACTTGATAAAGGTCCAGGACTTGATAAGGGGTCCAGGACTTGATAAGGGGTCCAGGACTTGATAAGGGGTCTAGGACTTGATTAGGGGTCCAGGACTTGATTAAGGGGTCCAGGACTTGATTAAGGGGTCCAGAACTTGATAAAGGTCCAGGACTTGATTAAGGGGTCCAGGACTTGATAAGGGGTCCAGGACTTGATTAAGGGGTCCAGTACTTGATAAAGGTCCAGGGGCCAGTTTCAAGCAGCAGTTACGCAAGTACTTACGAACGTGTTCATCTTTCCTCAATCTTTGACGGCTTTGGTTACATATATTAAACAGTTTACAAGCATGAAAACTTCCCAATCAACTGTTGATATTGTCATAAACAGCCTCCTGGTGCTTCGGAGCTCCTTAACTGCTTATTAAGTGTAAACAAAGCCGCAAAAGATTGAGAAAAGATGCTACAGGCTCGTAAGTGCTTGCGTAACTGCTTCGTGAATCTGGCCCCTGGATTTGATAAGGCAACCAGTCTTATTAAAAATATTGCACACACGATACATTGCAATGAACGCGGAAGTATTGCAATATTGTGGGGAATCGTTTAGCATCTCCCTTTACCTTCCTTGGTGGCCAGAGATCAATGATCGAGCGGGAGATGAAGTCTGCAGCATCATCCGCCCCATTTGTCTCTGTGATTGCTATCGCTGTCTTCTTAAGGCGAGAGAGAGAGAGAGAGAGTGAGAGAAGGAGAGAGAGAGAGAGAGAGAGAGAGAGAGAGAGAGAGAGAGAGAGAGAGAGAGAGAGAGAGAGAGAGAGAGAGAGAGAGAGATGCCACGGAGCAGAGAGGGATCAGAGAGAGAATGCTGGGAAAAAAATATGGCAAATGATCTTGTGACTTAAGTTTGGTCAAAAGTATGTGCTTGGACTCAAGTTTTTGATTCAGCTACTTGGAACATAAAGTTCCCAAGCAGCACCGGCTATGGTGAGCCCGTCGTACTCACTATGAACAGGAGATGTGCTCCTTGGACTGAAAGTGTTTTGTAGGATAAAGTACTACCTAAGTTAGGTGCATAATGTTAGGAACTGATGCTCCTTTGTTTTATATAAGTACCGTAAATACTAGATACATGTATCCGATACCGGTGACGTCATTGTTTGTTTGTAAATAAAGTCCAGGGACACGTGGTTCCCTACCTGCCCAAACGTCACCATATGTGTGATAAATATAATACTTAGTAAGCCAGTCACTAAGTAACACTAAGGAGCAGGTCGGCCGAGCGGACAGCACGCTGGCCTAGTGATCCTGTGGTCCCGGGTTCGATCCCGGGCGCCGGCGAGAAACAATGGGCAGAGTTTCTTTGACCCTATGCCTCCTGTTACATAGCAGTAAAATAGGTACCTGGGTGTGAGTCAGCTGTCACGGGCTGCTTCCTGGGGGTGGAGGCCTGGTCGAGGACCGGGCCGCGGGGACACTAAAGCCCCGAAATCATCTCAAGATAACCTCAAGATAGCCGCTTGAAAATGATATGACAAATATGCGGAGTATGAATCAGAACTCAAACTGATTGACAATGTTGCTGTTGAGTCGGCTCGAATATATGAATATTGATCCGGAATAAAACCATCACAGAGAAAATAAAAGAGAGAGAGATAGAAAGATTTCAGGATAAAAGTGCAGAAGATGAAGGAATAAGTTCATGGATAAATCCTAAGTAGTATCCTTAAATTCTATTATAAATAGCACAGGTGAAAGATATGTACATTTAAAAAAAAAGTGGGTTTCAAATTTAGTGTTTTAGATCCGTAGCGTTTTGGCAACTCAGATAATGTGAAAATATAATAATTTTTAACTACCACGTACGCAAACGCCATCAACAGTCAAACTGAAATCGCACTTCCATTAAAACTCGTATCATCCATGTGTTTGGATTTTAAACAGAAAATAAAATTTTTTTAATTTAAAATGATTTGATATGTGTCATAGAGCTTTTCTGATGTGTTCCATCCCACTAACTTTAGAACCTGGCTCTATACGTCCTTGATGAGAGCACACACTAAGGAAACACTTTAGGAAAACCTTCACTAATGACATATGGTCAGACAAATGGCTGATAGAGTTCAACTTCAGCAAGTGTAAGATTATGAAAATGAAAAGGCAAGAAAGGAGACAAAGGAATCTTCATCATAAAGTAGACATCTTATTAAGACTTCAGAACGTGGAAAAAAATATATATATATATATATATATATATATATATATATATATATATATATATATATATATATATATATATATATATATATATATATATATATATATATATATATGCGAACAAGCCTGAATGGTCCCCAGGACAATATGCAACTAAAAACTCACACCCCAGAAGTGACTCGAACCCATACTCCCAGAAGCAACGCAACTGGTATGTACAAGACGCCTTAATCCACTTGACCATCACGACCGGACAAAATGAGGTGATAGCCTAAGCTATTTGAACCACCCCACCGCCGGCACTCGGATAGTAATCTTGGGCATAGCATTTTACCAAATCACCTCATTCTTTGGGGCACACGTGAGGAACACAAATGCGAACAAGCCTGAATGGTCCCCAGGACAATATGCAACTGAAAACTCACACCCCAGAAGTGACTCGAACCCATACTCCCAGAAGCAACGCAACTGGTATGTACAAGACGCCTTAATCCACTTGACCATCACGACCGGACAAAATGAGGTGATAGCCTAAGCTATTTGAACCATGCTAATGCCCAAGATTACTATCCGAGTGCCGGCGGTGGGGTGGTTCAAATAGCTTAGGCTATCACCTCATTTTGTCCGGTCGTGATGGTCAAGTGGATTAAGGCGTCTTGTACATACCAGTTGCGTTGCTTCTGGGAGTATGGGTTCGAGTCACTTCTGGGGTGTGAGTTTTCAGTTGCATATTGTCCTGGGGACCATTCAGGCTTGTTCGCATTTGTGTTCCTCACGTGTGCCCCAAAGAATGAGGTGATTTGGTAAAATGCTATGCCCAAGATTACTATCCGAGTGCCGGCGGTGGGGTGGTTCAAATAGCTTAGGCTATCACCTCATTTTGTCTGGTCATGATGGTCAAGTGGATTAAGGCGTCTTGTACATACCAGTTGCGTTGCTTCTGGGAGTATGGGTTCGAGTCACTTCTGGGGTGTGAGTTTTCAGTTATATATATATATATATATATATATATATATATATATATATATATATATATATATATATATATATATATATATATATATATATAACATCAACAGCACATGGGGAAACTGACAAAGAAAAAATATATGTAAGAAATCCTAACCGAAATCGCATTCAAGTTATTTTACATAACCTACATCAGACCAATCCAAGAAAATGCACCACTCACGTGGAATCCGCCTCAAGTGATGCACAAAAACGAAATGCAGAATGTCCAAAGTTTTGCAGCAAGAAGAGTGTCAAAAGTAAGAGACATAAGCTTATAACTTCAGAAGGAAGAAGAGCCAGAGTGGATATGACCACTATATACAAAATATCTAAGATATTGGAATAGGTGAACGAAGACAGTCTTTTTTTATAGAGGGAAGGAAGTACGCAGAATCTACAGGGGACATCAGTGTTTTATTTTCCTCTGGGTCCTTCGAAGACATAGTTCGCCTGCCGCCTACCTTGAGATGCTTCCGGGGCTTAGCGTCCCCGCGGCCCGGTCGCCGACCAGGCCTCCAATGTAACCAAAGTGCAATGTAACCTAGACCAATATTTTAATTGGTAACCAGAGCGTAAGCGACCCGGGATACCACATCCCAACCCCAAGATAGACTGTGTCTTTTTTGATGAAGGATCTTAACTTTTGTCTATTAAATAACCGTGAACTAACACGTTTGGATAAGGATATTATCCTTATCCAAACCCTTTAACCTTGCTGCAGATTTCCTTATACTTTAATGCAGTTTAATTTAGATAAGATTTATCCCCAAATTTTTCAAGAACTGAGTGTGGAGATCTATTTTAAACTACAGATATTTGCTTTCCTCTCCAGAGCTATGCACTGATGAGTAGGCAATTTTGCCTTTGCTTTGATCTTCTCAAAAATAAAATTATTCCTATCTTCAAATATCTGCTGCACTGCTTCACCCTTAATATAGTCGTTGCATCATTTACTATCACCATAGAACGCTATTTCAATCACTAGTCACCATTGTCTCCTTCACTATCACTAGCACGTGCTCTCAGCTAACGTTATAGAAGATGATGATAATCCCATCATCATCTTCTTCACTATCTCATCTCACTATCTCATCTCACCCTCTCAGCATCATCACAGCATCCACCATGCTCCTCACTCTCACCATCTTCACCATCATTACTACAGACAGATCACCATCACATTCACTCTTACCCTCACCTTCACAGACCCTTGTAATATGAGAATTTGTTGGCATCTTTACATTTTGTTTAAATTATTTCCAACTAAATAAGCTTTTTGAAAAGCGTGACGAAACGACTAGTGTGGGATAGCGTGGGAGGAAGAGTGGGAGTGTGGGAAGAGTGTGAGTATCTGAGTAAGAGTATGAGAGGAGATGGAATGAGGAGAGGTAGGAAGGAATTAAGAGGTATAGTGAAAGAAAAAAAGGATAGAAGGATGGAGAGAGAGAGAGAGAGAGAGTGAGAGTGAGAGAGAGAGAGAGAGAGAGAGAGAGAGAGAGAGAGAGAGAGCAAGACTAAAATAAGAAAACTTCTTATATCCCCCCAACGTGTCCTGTCAGCCATATTTTTAAAGTTTTCTCAGACAAGCAAGAAAAAGATGCTGCCTCTTTGCCTCCTACGTCATCTTACTCAACAACGAGAAATGTGACTCGTATAAATTAACTCCGAACCCAAAAGGTTTCTCGCTGAACGCCTCAGAGTCGCCCAAAAAAAAAGGTATTTCTAACAGAGAAAACAGTGTATGTATCGCGTTATGTATTCTGAAGGACCTTTGGGGCTGCTTCTCTTCTCTCCCCGAATACCATTACGGAGCTTCCTTATCTCCGAAGGCCATTATCAACTTTCCTTGTCAATCATGTTTGCCAGTCGTGAGACTGCGGAGTAATCTCCTCTTTCCAGTTGGGATTAATGACTTAAGATGCACAATTCAACAAGTATCCTTGAGACAGCTCTGGCAGGAAGCCGGGATAAGGAGTTAGCATCATCAAGTGGGTTCCCAACTTTGCTAAGAGGTGAGATGTCTATGGAGGGCAACACAGCCCGCAAAGAGCACCTGGAGGACTCGCTTAGTGTAAGGAGGAATATTACGAGGATCAAGATTGTAAGTTAAGGCCTGGTGTTAATATCCAGTAGTTAGTTCCAAAGTAGCACGGGCTATGGTGAGCCCGTGGGGGACTTACCTGGCACAGGAGCGGGGCAAGTAGCACGGGCTATGGCGAGCCCGTAGTGGACTTACCTGGCACAGGAGCGGGGCAAGTAGCACGGGCTATGGCGAGCCCGTAGTGGACTTACCTGGCACAGGAGCGGGGCAAGTAGCACGGGCTATGGTGAGCCTGTTAGTGGACTTACCTGGCACAGGAGTGGGGCAAGTAGCACGGGCTATGGTGAGCCTGTTAGTGGACTTACCTGGCACAGGAGCGGGACAAGTAGCACGGGCTGTGGTGAGCCCGTAGTGGACTTACCTGGCACAGGAGCGGGGCAAGTAGCACGGGTTATGGTGAGCCCGTAGTGGACTTACCTGGCACAGGAGCGGGGCAAGTAGCACGGGCTATGGCGAGCCTGTTAGTGGACTTACCTGGCACAGGAGCGGGGCAACTAGCACGGACTACAGCGAGCCCGTAGTGGACTTGAACTTACAGGTTTCAGAAGAAGAAGAGCAAATGTCTGCATTGTATAGAGCTGCCCGACAGACCAATGGAACATTATGTAACAGAGTGCAGAGTTACTAACCCAATAATAATTCCACTGAGATTGAGGAAGTTGTTGAACACATTGGTCGTAAATTTTACCAGTCCCAACATACGAGTGTTTACATACTCATTCATCGCCTGATGAAGTTACTCACAGAAATGAATAATACTCAGCATCCTAGCCACAGAGGCTTAAAGGGGGGGGGGGGCCAAGTAGACCTAGTGTTATCAGGGGAAAGCGCCAAGTCATTATGACTACAAAGCACTGGAAAGGGGTCAGGATAAGGATTTGGGATGGGACGAGGGAAAGGAATGGTGCCCAACCACTTGGACGGTCGGGGATTAAACGCCGACCTGCATGAAGCGAGACCGCCGCTCTACCGTCCAGTCCAAGCGGTTGGGTAGGGAAGGGAGGGGGAAGAATCACAATCAAAGCTAGAAGAATGAGGATCAGAGAGGTCATGCAGGGGTCAATTGCCTTGTAAGATAAGCGAACATAGATATGTTAGGTCACATGGGGTACACTCCTGCATAGTTATAAATATGGTATGTGATGGTCTGCCTGGATGGTAATGACTTGCCAAGGTTTAATTACACACGCGGATGGCGACCCCGATCACATATGGATGACTGTCGCATCCATCCAACCTCATCCACACACGTGTTGACTTATCCTGTCTCTGACAGAAGTTATTATTCCCCTTTATCACCTTCTCTCTCTGTCTCTGTGTCTCTCTGTCTCTCTGTCTCTGTGTCTCTGTGTCTCTCTGTCTCTCTGTCTCTGTGTCTCTCTGTCTCTGTGTCTCTCTGTCTCTGTGTCTCTCTGTCTCTGTGTCTCTCTGTCTCTCTGTCTCTCTGTCTCTCTGTCTCTCTGTCTCTCTGTCTCTGTGTCTCTGTGTCTCTCTGTCTCTCTCTATCTGTCTGTCTCTCTCTCTCTCTCTCTCTCTCTCTCTCTCTCTCTCTCTCTCTCTCTCTCTCTCTCTCTCTCTCTCCCCCCCCCCAACTCCTCAACTGGTCAGTGCATGGCTAGTGACCTTTAACCTGC
Source organism: Procambarus clarkii (assembly GCF_040958095.1). Classification (NCBI taxonomy): domain Eukaryota; kingdom Metazoa; phylum Arthropoda; class Malacostraca; order Decapoda; family Cambaridae; genus Procambarus; species Procambarus clarkii. The sequence goes on along the minus strand of NC_091237.1, from coordinate 19,086,602 downwards.
CGTTCACAGGTCACTTCCTCCATGGTCCAAGTCTGAAAAGATTGTGTCCCAGCCACTTTTTTCGTACCCGACTTGAAATTGATCATCACTTTGCATTGAGGCCAACCGACCAGTGGCATTTCCGCAACGTGTCGACTGCTAGTAGAGGGGGATGACTCGGTGATCCACCGAGCCTGTAGTGGTTGGCTAATGCTACAGCTCTATAGTTTGTTTTTATAGCTTTTTGAGTGTTGTATTCTACACTATTGATTGTTGTATTTAACACCAGGGTTTGAGGCAGTGAGCTGCCACTATTGTATAAATTAATTGGGAGAAATATGAGAAATTTCTCACTTCCTACTTTGGAGTAACAATGCATTTTGTTATCATATTTTCGGTGTTTTTAAATTGGCATTTCGGATCACTGAATTGTAATTTTCAAAATTGTTTTCATCAAGAAGGATTGTGTTTATGATTGTCTATATATATACAAGTTTTTGTTTGTCACATAAGTGGAGGATATGTACTGAGAAGTATGTATATGCTTCTCATGATATGAATACTGAGAATCATACTCTTCTTCGCTGTGTATATTCACTGGATGATATACTGTGCTTTACAGTGTATGTACACTGGGAAGTATGCTCTGTTTCTCGGTATATTACACTGAAAGGTATACCCGCTACTCTGGGGTACTTTCAAAGAGTTATACCTCGCTTCTCTCTGGGGTATATTCAAAGAGGTATAACCTGCTTTTCCTGATATATTAACATGCAGTTTTATTTCATCATTTGTTTAAGATTTGTAGGGGAATAGTATCCTACAACCCACAGGTTTGTTAAACTGTCTAATTATGAACTTTAAATCCCTCGCTAGTTGTGAATTTAAAGGCCCTCGCTATTGGTCAAAAATGGCTCTTGCTCGTTGTGATTTGAAAGGCCCTGGCTATAGTTAATGGCTATGACGTTCGACTAGCCTTAGGTCCAACACCTAATCTAAGCATCGTATGATCTTATCTTCCCTCCCCCTGATAACATATTAACTGATTTATGACTTTCAATTCGTCACTAAACTTCCCTCATCTGATTTTGACGTCGTAGTGTTAACCAAACCCAGCCTAACTTAACTGAACGTAACTTAACGTAACCAGAACGTAACTTAACGTAATCAAAACGTAACTTAACGTAACCTAACCACCGAGACGACTAAATTAATTCACAATCTCCACATTCCGGTTATTAAAGATACCTGATAGAAATTTTGCAATCATCTTTTTTAATAAATGCACTTCAAGATATTTTCTAGTTCTCTTCCCTTTTTTGCATATATTACCGCTCATTTGCCTTGATGATTCGTTTGCGTTGCATATGATCGTCAGAAAGGTTTTCTTTCCTGGTGTATTAAAGTCGTATATTCTATTCATACACACGTGTATGAATAGAATATATATACGTCCTTGGAAACATCTTTTCCCCCCGGCTTCTTGCCATATAGAAGGTCCTTGCAGCTCTTGCTCTGCCTTAATTGGATGCTCCTTCGTAATATTTTTGCAATTTTCAAGTTTGATAATTGCTCGGGAGAGATGCATGTTGATTTAAATCTACACACACACACATATATATATTGCCATGCCGCTAAGTATGGCTAGAGTTGGCAGGATATTATTCTGAGTAATAACGTATGTGTTTGAGTTATGGAGAAGGAGTATTTTCTTGTGATGTTTCTAGGCTTGTGATGTTTCTAGGCTTGTGATGTTTCTAGGCTTGTGATGTTTCTAGGCTTGTGATGTCTCAGTGCTTGTGATGTCTCAGTGCTTGTGATGTCTCAGTGCTTGTGGAGGGGAGAGAGAACGAGTCTCAAGCAGCCGTTCAGGTCTGAGCGCCTGTCACGCCTCTGCATTTTTTTTTTTGCAGGAATGTCGAAAACATTTAATATTTATTATATACAAAAAAGCCATATTCTACCACACAAAAAAGCCATATTTTACCACACAAAAGAAGCCATATTCTACCACACAAAAGAAGCCATATTCTACCACACAAAAAGCCATATTCTACCACACAAAAAAGCCATATTCTACCACACAAAAAGCCATATTCTACCACACAAAAAAGCCATATTCTACCACACAAAAAGCCATATTCTACCACACAAAAGAAGCCATATTCTACCACACAAAAAGCCATATTCTACCACACAAAAAAGCCATATTCTACCACACAAAAAGCCATATTCTACCACACAAAAAAGCCATATTCTACCACACAAAAACGCATATTCTACTATCTTCAAAGCAGCTTCGTGGATCTTTACTGATTCTTCTGTTCACTTTCTTGGTTGTTTCAACATAGTCGTTTTTATAACTATAATGACTTGGATTCGATTCTCGCGGCAGGGCAGAAACGTTTGGGCACATTTATTCCCTCTCCTGATGCCTCTGTTCACCTAGCAATAAGTGGGGGGGGGTACCTGAGAGTCAGCCAGCTGTTGTGGGTTGCATCCTGGGACTGGTTAGGGAAAAGCGTAGTGTTGAAGAACGTAGAGAGAATCTTGAGGTTATCTTGAGATGATTTCGGGGCTTTAGTGTCCCCGCGGCCCGGTCCTCGACCAGGCCTCCACCCCCAGGAAGCAGCCCGTGACAGCTGACTAACACCCAGGTACCTATTTTACTGCTAGGTAACAGGGGCATTCAGGGTGAAAGAAACTTTGCCCATTTGTTTCTGCCTCGTGCGGGAATCGAACCCGCGCCACAGAATTATGAGTCCTGCGCGCTATCCACCAGGCTACGAGGCCCCTAGCTATTATATCCCAACAAAGTCTGTAACGAGCGAAGGATCATTACAGAGCGAGAGAACGATCTGGGGGCCAGATTCACGAAAGCACTTACGCAAACACTTACGAACCTGTACATCTTTTCTCAATCTTTGGCGGCTTTGTTTCCAATTATTAAACAGTTAATGTGCTCCGAAGCACCAGGAGGCTGTTTATAACAATAACAACAGTTGATTGGGAAGTTTTCATGCTTGTAAACTGTTTAATAAATGTAACCAAAGCTGTCAAAGATTGAGGAAAGATGTACACGTTCGTAAGTGCTTGCGTAAGTGCTTTCGTGAATCTGGCCCATGATCGTTTCTACCGTCCAGAGGTAGAAACTTTTATTCCCTGAAATAATGTGTAGGGGAATAAGATGAATTTGCAGGCGATGAGTCACAATAACGTGGCTGAAGTATGTTGACCAGACCACATACACTAGAAAGTGAAGGGCCGACGACGTTTCGGTCCGTCCTGGACCATTCTCAAGTCGATTGGATCATTCTCACAATCGACTTGAGAATGGTCCAGGACGGACCGAAACGCTTCCCTTCACTTTCTAGTGTGTGGTCTGGTCAACAAGATGAATTTGTCTAGTAATGTGTGTGGTCTTCAGAGACATCTAAGTGCTTTGCGTGTCTCCATAGACTGACAGACAAGTTAAACATTTATATATTGCCGGTTGGTCAATCAAGCTGTTGTGGTGGCCTTAATAACCCTTCACAAGTTGATGGGCTTTTTAGCCTAAGACAAATCCAAACCTTATTTTTAGTCCCAATACAACTGAATATTTGATCAACTATTCTATTGTAAACGTAGATAATATTTTCGACTTGTAAATTCTGGTAAAATTCAACTGATTTCCATTAGTTTTTACAAACATTTTTGTGGTTTAAATACAAGTTAAAAGTAAATCAAATTAGGTAGTTAAGAAAGGTGTACTTGCGTGCGTCCGACGGTCTACAAAAAGTAACATTGGGGACAAAAAGTAGTTCCAGAGATGAGGTAACCACCACTGTGAAGGCAGGCAAGACTACTGCTGATCCCTCAGGAGATCCACCTGTTACATCAGCACAGACAAGAGTTGAGATATACATAGAGTTATATATACAAGAGTTGTTACATTCTTGTACAGCCACTAGTACGCGTAGCGTTTCGGGCAAGTCCTTAATCCTATGGTCCCTGGAATACGATCCCCTGCCGCGAAGAATCGTTTTTTCATCCAAGTACACATTTTACTGTTGCGTTAAACAGAGGCTACAGTTAAGGAATTGTGCCCAGTAAATCCTCCCCGGCCAGGATACGAACCCATGACATAGCGCTCGCGGAACGCCAGGCGAGTGTCTTACCACTACACCACGGAGACTTCCAGAACAGCTTCAGCAGCTGGCGTTAATCTCATCAATAACGAAGTAAAAAATCTCAAAAGAATGCTTCTTTAACCCCCCCTTGTCACATTTCTAAGAATTAGCTTCCAGAACTGAGTCCAGAAACAGAAAACTTCAAGCAACAGCTTCTGGGATCACTTACAGGAACAGCCTCCTAGACAGCTTCCTTGAACAGGCTTCAGGAGAACTATCAGAAACATTTTCCAGGACAAGTTCCAAGGATATCCTCAAGGGCAACTCCAGCACAACTTCCAGGAACAACCTTCAGAACCTCTTCTTGGAACAGTCTCGAGGACAATAACCAGGATAATTTCAAGAAACAGCTTTCAGGACAATTTCCCAAATAGTCTCCAGGATAATTTCCAGGAAAAGCTTGAGGGATAACATATTTTGGGACCTTAAGTGCAACATTCAAACACAGCCTTCAGGATAACTTTTTAGAACAGGCTATGAGATTCTTCCTATAACTACCTCCCAGGAAAACTTTCCTAGAACGGCTTTCATTACAT